>NW_006795769.1:1292749-1324491 GCF_000442215.2 Lipotes vexillifer | reverse complement strand
ACCCTGAGAAAAGAGAACAGGCTGGAGGCGTCTCCCTCCCTGACTTCACACACGTCACGAAGCTCTAGTCGCCGAACCAGCGCGGAACTGGCTCAAAACAGGCGCACGGACCAGAGGGACGGGACGGAGAGCGCAGAATTCAGCCCACACGGACGGGGCCAGTTAATTCATGGCAAAGGGCCCAAGGACACACCACGGAGCACGACACTCCCCACAATAAATGGTGCTGGGAAAACTGGACACCGCATAACTCATGCTGGCTACCCTGCACACAAACCTGACCAAAAGCGCAGCTTTGCACACCAAGCCCTTCCTCGGTCGCATGAAGTCGGACCCCCTCGGCCGTCGGTCGCCCCCAGGAAGCTTCTCCCCACTTTTCCTCACTGTCTCCTCACCTTTCCCTCAGGCATCCCCTGGGTCCTCAGGAAACCTGTTCCCTAGTCAGCGTGGACGCAGCCCCACTTTATCCTGAAGCCGAAACCCCAGCGAGTCCTAAGGAGACGGAGACCGAGCTCCTCTCCGCAGCGACGCTGAGCCGGGCGTCCCACCCGAAGCCCCCGCCCCCGCGCCTGAGGAGGCACAACTCCTCTCAGCTGCGCTCACAATCGAGTTCGACTTCATTAAAATTAAAACTTCTGCTCAGTGAAGGACAATGTCAACAGATGTGAGACAACAAATCACAGACTGGGAGGAAACATTTGCAAAAGACACATCTGATCAGAACTGTTATCCAAAATATACAAAGAATACTTAAAACTCAACAGTGAGAGAACAAAGAGCTCAATTAAATGGGCCAGAGACCTTAATGGACACCTCACTGAAGAAGACAGACAGACAGCAAAGCAGATGAAAAAAAGATGCTCTAAATCGTACGTCACCAGGGAAACGAAAATTAAAACAACAGTGAGATTCTACTGCACACCTATTAGAATGGCCAAAATGAGGACACTGACGACGTCAAATGCTGGGGAGGTTGCAGAGTAACAGGAACTCGCGTTCACCGCTGGAAGGGATGCAAAATGCTACAGCCACGTTGGCAGTTTCTCACAAAACTACACATACTCTTACCATGTGATCCAGCAGTCACACTCCTTGGTGTTTACCCAAAAGAGCTGAAATTTTATGTACACACAAATCTGCACATGGATGTTTTCAGCAGCTTTGTTTATAATAGACAAACCTTGGAAGCAATTTGTTTCCATCTCACTGCTTATTAATTTTGTCCTGCTTTTATTTATATCGTCTATTTATACCATTATTTATATCATCTATCGTCTATCAAGAACCACTTCCCTTTATGTTTTTACATTTTATCAATGGAAATATATGTTTATTCCATCAATAAAATTGTACATAGGATTAAAAAAAAAGAATCGAGTTCGCAGGGAACGAGCATGCGCTGTGGGTCAGAGAGGGAAGCTTGGCGTCACCACGTGGTCAGTGCAGGAAGTGCAGGCAGCGTCTCCCTCACAGGTCACCGGAGACAGCGCCCCCTACTGACAGAACTGCTGAATCCATTAAACTGGAAATTCAAACTGAAATGGTGTCTCTATCCCAAACGTTTTCTAAAATTAGTTAAGGAACAATTAATTGGAAACCATTTGGAATGAAATGAATGTAGATGCAAACTTTACAACTTATACCAAATTCACTCAAAGTTATTCAGAGGCAAATTTTATTTTATTTTATTATTTATTTTTGGCTACGTTGGGTCTTCGTTGCTTCATGGGGGCTTTCTCTAGTTGCGTCGAGCGGGGCTACACTTCGCGGCAGTGCACGGGCTTCTCATTGCGGTGGCTTCTCTTGTTGGGGAGCACGGGCTCTAGGCACACAGGCTTCAGTAGTTGTGCCGCGCAGGCTTAGTTGCTCTGCAGCATGTGGGATCTTCCTGGACCAGGGATCGACCCCTTGTTCCCTGCATTGGCAGGCGGACTCTTAACCACTGCGCCACCAGGGAAGTCCCCACAGGCAAATTTTATATACAAAACTATTCAGAATTATAGAAGAAAATTGACATGAGCTTGGGTTTGCCCATGTAAATCATGAGCTTTGGAGTTTTAACACACAACACAAAAAGGCAATCTAAAAATGAAAACAAGCAATAACATGGACGTAATAAAATTAAAGATTTGTACTCTGTGAATGACCTTACTCAGAAAATCAAAAGACAAGTCACAAACCAGGAGAAAAATATTTGCAAACACATATCTAATAAAGGTTTTGTGTCAAAACATACAAATAACTCTAACACAAACAACCCAATTAAAATAGGGAAATATCTGAATGGACACCTGGCCAAAGAAGATACACAGACAGTACACAAAACTATGCCCAGGACTAGGGGGCAGAAAAACAATGGTCCAGCTCAACTCCCTGAGCCATTTGTGACTGTGGACTAGTCCTGTCCTTCATGGAGGTCTCAGAGACATGGAGAGAGAGGAAGGGGAAGAGGCCCAGTTATGCTTAAACCTAACTCTAACCCTGACCATTCCGGCCACTTTCATTTGACATGGTCTAAGAAGCCCTAGTCATAGTAATTAGATTTTAAACAAATAAAAATAAAAGAATCTCATGGCAGAAGAAAAAGTAAAACTGTCACTGTTTGTAGATGACGTGGTTCTATACAGAAAACCTTGAAGATGACACCCAAAACCAAACAGAACTCATGAGAAAACACAGTTAAGTTGCAGCATACAAAACTAATCTACAGAAATCGGTTGCATTTCTATACACTCACAACAAAATGTCAGAATGAGAAATTAAGAAAACAACCCCATGAACAATGACATTAACAAAGATAAAATGCCTAGGAATACATCTAACCGAGGAGGTAAAAGACCTATACTCAGAAAACTGGAAGACATTGATGAAAGAAATTGAAGATGACACAAACAAATGGAAAGACATACCATGCTTATGGATTAGAAGAATTCGTATTGTTCAAAGGATTCCACACCCCAAGGCTATCTAGAGATTCGATGCCATTTCTAGCAAAATACCAATGGAATTTTTAGGAGAACTAGAACAAGACATGAAGCCGTAAAACTCCTAGAAGAAAACATAAGCAGTACACTCTTTGACATCAGTCTTAGCAATATTTTTTTGGACCTGTCGCCTCAAGCAAGGGAAACAAAGGCAAAATAAAGCAATGGGACTCCATCCAACTGAAAAGTTTTTCAATGGCAAAGGAACCCATCCACAAAACAAAAAGGCAGCCTACTGAATGTGAGAAATATTTACAAACAATATGTCTGGTAAGTGGTTCATACACAAAATAGACCAAGAACTCCCCCACGCAAGTCAGCCTCCAAAAAAAAAAAACCCAAATAAAAAATTGGCAGAAGACCAAACATGTTTCCAAAGAATATATAGAGTTGACCAAAAGACACATGAAAAGATGGTCAGCATCACTCATCATCAGGGAAATGCACATCCAAACCACAGTGAGATTATCACCTCACACCTCAAAGAATGGCTACCATCTAAAAGACAACAAATAACAAGTATTGCTCAGGATGTGGAGAAAAGGGAACCCTCATGTACTTTTGTTGGGAATGTTCATTGGTACAACCACTATGGAAAACAGTATGGAGGTTCTTCAAGAAATTAAAAATAGACCTACCATATGATGCAGGAATTACACTTGGGGGTATCTTTCTGAAGGAAACCAAAACACAAATTCAGAAAGATACATGCACCCTTATGTTCATGGCAGCTTTATTGGCAATAGTCAAGATGTGGAAGCCACCAAAGTGTCCATCAATAGAAAATTGGATAAAGAAGTTTTCATATATATGTATGAAAACTGGACAGACACACACACACACACACACACACACACACACACACAGAGTGGAATATTACTCAGTCATAAAAAGAATGAAATCATATGGCAACATGAATGGACCTAGAGGGCATTATGCTAAGTGAGATGTAGCAGACAGAGAAAGACAATTACCTTTAAGATATCACTTACATGTAGAATCTACAAAACAAAATAAATGAACAAACACCACAAAACAGAAATGGACTCATAGATGCCAAGAACACGCTGGTGGTTGCCAGATGGGAAGGAGTGGAGGGATGAGTGCAATAGTTGAGAAAGATTGAGAAGTTCCAAATTCCAGTTATAAAACAAATGTCCTGGGGTGTAATTTACAGCATAGGGAATAGAGTCCATAATACTGTAATAACATTGTATGGTGACAAATTGTAACTAGACTTATCTTGGTGATCATTTTGTAGAGTATAAAAATATCAAGTCACTATGCTGTGTTCCAGAAAACTAATATATAATATTGCCTGTCAAGTATACACCAATTTTAAAAAAGAAGAAAAAACACTATCTTAAAAAGAGGAGGGGGAACTTCCCTGGTAGCGCAGTGGATAAGACTCTGTGCTCCCAATGCAGGGGGCCGGGGTTTGAACCCTGGTCAGGGAACTAGAACCCACATGCATGCCACAACTAAGAGTTCATATGCCACAACTAAGAAGCCCACATGCTGCAACTAAGTAGCCCACATGCTACAACTAAGGAGCCCACGGGCTGCAACTAAGGAGTCCACCTGCTGCAACTAAGACCAGATGCAACCTAATATATAAGTAAATATATTTTTTTAAAAAAGAGGGACTTCCCTGGTGGTCCAGTGGTTAAGACTCCATGCTCCCAATGCAGGGGGCCTGGGTTCAATCCCTGGTCAGGGAACTACAGCCCACATGCAGTAACTAGAAGATCCCGCATGCTGCAACAAACACCCGGTGCAGCCAAATAAATAAATAAATAAATAAATATTTTTTAAAGTGTTGGGGAATTCCCTGGTGGTCCAGTGGTTAGGACTCTGTGCTTTCATTGCTGAGGGTGCAGGTTCAATCCCTGGTCAGGGAACTAAGATCCGGCAAGCTGCACGCTGCAGCCAAAAAAATTTTTTTTTAATTAAAAATGTGTAAAAAAGAGTGCAGTGAGATAAAGAGCGGGCGTCAGATGAGACTTTGAAAGGATGCTGATTGAAAGGCCAAGTGTCTCCTGAAGTTTGACTCTCAAGTGGCCCAGACAAACTGAGGACTCGAAGAGGAGGAGTCATGTGATGCTACTGGAATGTTCATTTGTTTCTTTGTTTAAATGGGGTTTATTATTTTTTTAAAGAAGTTTTGAGTTCACAGCAAAATTAGGCAGAGTACAGAGAGGTGCCACATGCCCCTGCTCTGCTGTTACTGCTCTCTCCATCCACCCCCTCCCCGCCACCCACACAGGTGCTCAGAGTTTCCCTCTCCCCAACTATCCTATCAACATTGTGTGTTGGCCACTATCACTGAATCTACGTGGACACATCATGATCATCAGAGTCCACAGTTTACACTAGGGTTCACTCCTCGTGTTGTACATTCTATGGGTTTTGACAAATGTATCTCGCCATGAATGTATCACAATGAATAGTTTCACTGCCTTAAAAGTCCTCTGTGCTTGACCTATTTATCATACCGCACCCCTTAACCCCGCCACAAACCCCTAGCAACCCACCCTTTCTGTGGTTTGCGTTTTCCCAAATGTCATAGGTAGTTGGTACCCTAAGATATGGCACCTTTCCAGATTGGCTTCTTTCAGTGAGTGACATGCAGTTAAGGTGCCCCACCTGTCACCCCGTGGCTCCCTCTCTCATTTTTCTTTTCAGTGCGAAGAACATTCTGCTGCATGGATGGAGCCCCATCTATCTGTCCATTCACCTCCCGAAGGACATCTTGGTTGCTTCCAAGTTCTGGCAGTTATGAATAAAGCTGCTGTAAACGTCCAGATGCAAGTTTCCGTGTAGATGGAAGCATTCGACTCATTTAGGTCCATCAGTACCAAGGAGTTTGAGGGCTGGATCGTATAGTAAGAATGGGTTTCATTTTGAAAGACACAGCCCATGTCCACAGAGTTTCTGAAGATGGTCGCTGAGAGCATGTCAGCATGCTGAGGAATCAAGCCAAGGAAGGAGGTAGAATTCAAAGATGCCGGCAGGGAAGATGTGGCCGAGACAGAACCAGACCTCCACCCTCTTAGAGTTGACGGCTGGTCCTGAGAATTAAATGGGCATGAAACAGACTCACAGGACGGAACCATACACATTTCTTTCCCACAAGTTTTACCTGACCCAGGGCGCCCTCTAAGGAAATGAAGAAAGACCCAGAGAAGTGGCAAAACCTAAATTCTTTTCTGTTGGGTTGAACACAGAGAGGCGATTGTGGAAAAGGACCTACACCATGTGGGGAGGCTAAGGAGGTTGAGAATTAGGTTGAACAAGGTCTGTTCGTACAGAATTCTCTCTCCACTGTCTGCCCTTGACGATCGCAATGTCACTCTCCTTCCAGCAGAGGGAAGGCGTCTTCCTCTGGGGGGGCGGGGGGTGCAGTGGCGGGGGGGACATGTTATCTGCTGCTTCCAGGAAGGAAGAGAAGGCTCAGAACGCCCTTCTGCACCTGCTGTATTGTGGAGCGGGGGGGGGAGTTGTTTTTGCTTTGTTTTTTGAAGTGTCAGTAGCTCAAGACAATATTCTGGTTTCCTTTACATCTAAGTCCTTTACCTGGCATCTGGCTTTGGACAGGAGGAGGGACACGTTTCTGACAAGACGGGCTGGGCAGGCAAGGAGGGATAAGATGGGTGCGGGCCCGTGCCTGTTCTCATGTGTTGGGAAGATGATTCTCCTTTTGCCAGATGGGCTCTAACTTCTCCATGAATGATCTAGCAAGATATCAGCTGAAAAGAGGAAGAGCAAAGGTCAGAAGAACATGAAGATGGATGATAGATGCTGGGGTTTCCTGAGCAGTGATTTCATCAGAGGCACATGCACATCCCTGGTCCCTGGACCACCATGTTTAAGGCCGATTTGGTGTGTAGGTCATTTTCAATGTATGATGGTACCATCAGGCCACTTCGGGGTACTGTCTCTGGCTCATCTAAGTGGTGCCGTCGAGCCCACATAAGACGGGGCTCACCCAGGGATGGCATGGTGCCAGAGAAAGGGAGACAGCGGTATGTCATTGAGCTTAAGGTATTTCTAAGAGAGTGACTCTCAAGTGACTGAGGTAGGAAAGCAGATGGATATCTGTCTCCTTGTTTGTTGGGTATGGGGATGGGGAATTTGTTTATTTTCTGGATGAGGTGAAAGAACTCTTAAAGTGAAGGTGTTTCTACAAGGGGTCTGTCAGGATGAGAGGGTGCAAGTCAGTCCATATGCCAAGAAATCCAGAGAATCTATAATGGCTCAGACTCGGGCCTTTTCTCAGAAACAGGCAGAGACAGGAGTTGGCTTTGGTCATCACAAAGCTAACTGGCACCTCCGTAGTCTCGACAGAAGGTTCCCAAAATGAATTGATTTGCAGGGGTCAGCACACCTGCAGCCGTCTGCCCTCAGGTCTCAGCATCCAGGTGCGGTACCTTTCACAGGAGAGATTTATTTCTTCCTAAAAAGAAAAAAGAGGTAAAAAGTGTCTCTCTTGCATGGCTCTTTTCTTAAGTAACATTAATTCAAAATAATCAATATGTCACTAAGGCATACTTTGAGGGAAATGCCCTCAAATGCCCCCACTCCCCTGATTACAGGGGAGACTTCAGGGTCCTCTTAGGTGGGAAGCATGAGGACCAACCATCTGCATCCAGGATCCCATCTGTAAGACCACATAGATGTGAAATCAACATAAATGTAAACAAATCTGCTTGTGTGTGAGAGACAGAGACAGATACAGACAGATAGACCCTGAGAGAGATGCACCAAACCATTCAAGATGGTCACCTCTGGGGGTGGGACTGGCAAACCTCTTTTCTTTAGGTCATATTTCAATTTTTTTTATAACATGCGTGTATTACTTTAATAATTATAAAAAGATTACAATCATATGTCAAGTGCGATCCATTCATCACTCATCTATGGAGTAATTAAAGTACAATATTTTTAAATAAAAATGATTTACTAAAAGATTTATTACAAGGACAATAAACATTTATAACAGTAAAGTAATGAATTCTAAAGGAATTAAGAATCAAGTAAAGAACAAAAGTTTTTGGTGACTCAGTTCCAGGCCAGCTAGGTGGCAGTACATGGCGGGGTCGGTGCAAGTTTCTCCAGGAGGTTGTGTGTGTTCTGAATCAGCCTCCAATAGAGGTGAGGAAAAAGGTGTACAGGAATTGTACACTGAACACATAAGATTAGAAGAGACAGTCTAGTTACTTTTTTAATTAATTAATTTATTTATTTATTTATGGTTGTGTTGGGTCTTCGTTGCTGCACGCAGGCTTTCTCTAGTTTCAGTGAGCGGGGGCTACTCTTCATTGCAGCGTGTGGGCTTCTCATTGTGGTGGCTTCTCTTGTTGCGGAGCACAGGCTCTAGGTGCACGGGCTTCAGTAGTTGCCGCATGCGGGCTCAGTAGTTGTGGCTCACGGGCTTAGTTGCCCCGCGGCATGTGGGATCTTCCTGGACCAGGGATTGAACCCACGTCCCGTGCATTGGCAAGTGGATTCTTAACCACTGCGCCACAAGGGAAGTCCCGTCTTGGGTGTTCTGGATGACCTGGATGTGGTAGAAACAGTGGGATTTCTAATTCCAGTTTTCCACATCAACCCACCAAAAATCTATTAGAGAAATTAAGAGAACAACCCCATTTACCGTAACATCAGAAGAACAAAATACCTAGGAATAAACTTACCCAAAGATGTGAAAGACCTGCACACTGAAAATGTTATGACGTTGATGAAGAAATTGAAGACGTAAATAAATGGAAAGATACCCTGTGCTCATGGATAGAAAGAATTAGTAGTGCTAAAATGTTCATTCTACGCAAATATACACATTCAGTGCAATTCCTACAAAAATGCCAAAGGCATTTTTCACAGAAACTGAACAAACAGTCCTGACATGTGTATGGAACCACAAAGGACCCCAAACGGCCAAGGGGATCCTGAGAAAGGAGAACAGCAGCTGGAGGAAACTCACTCCCTGACTTCAAACCATATTACGAAGCTACAGTAACCAGTGTAGAAATGACACAAAAACAGACAAAGGGGCCATAAGAATAGAATAGAGAGCCCAAGAATAAGCCCACACACATGTGGTCAGTTAATTTATGCCAAAGCTGCCAAGGACATACCCCAGGGAAAGGACAGTCCCCTCAATAAACTGCCTGGAAAATGGAACATCACAAGCCAAAGGAGGACACTGGACACTGCACCACACACAAAACTCACTAAAACCCACAATTTTCCACATCAAGCCCCTCCTCTGCTGGGTCCTCTGAAAACAGACACCCACCCCCAGGCAGTCAGCCAGGCAGTCAGCACAGAAAGCTTCTCCGCACTTTTTCCTCACCTTTTTCTCCCATGGAGGCACTTCCCAGCCAGTCCTGAGGAAACCGAGCTCATCTCAACGTGGATGCACCCCTGCACTGTCCTGAAGCCAAATCCTTGAAGGTTCCTGAGGAGGCCAGGCTCCTGTCAGCTGTGCACAGGGCCAGCCCTGTGTGCAGAGGCAGGTGTTGTGCACTGGTAAGAGGGGCGGGCTTGTCACCCCGTGCTGGCAAAGTGGGAAATGCAGGCTGCACCCACTCCCAGTTCAGAGGAGACCGAGTTCCCTGCTGGCCGCCCTGCTGAATCCACTAATGTTTGGAAATTCAAACATGTGGCAGCAAATATGCCATGACTTCTTGAAAAATAGGTATAGAACAATCAGAAACCATATGCAATGAAATGAATGTAGACACAGACTTTGCAACTTACACCAAATGTCATTCCAAAGTGTCCACAGACAAATTTAAAATATAAAACTATAAAAACTATAAAAGAAAACATAGAAGAAAATCTACATGACCATGGGTTTGGTCACATAGATCATGAGGTTTGACTTTTAACACACAACACAAAAAGCCAATGCATAAAAGGAAAAAAGTTAATAACATGTTCTTTGTAAATTAATTTTTTTTATTGCAGTATAGTTGATTTACAATGTTGTGTTAGGGCTTCCCTGGTGGCGCAGTGGTTGAGAGCCCGCCTGCCGATGCAGGGGACATGGGTTCGTGCCCCGGTCCGGGAAGATCCCACGTGCCACGGAGCGGCTGCGCCCGTGAGCCATGGCTGCTGAGCCTGCGCGTCTGGAGCCTGTTGCTCCGCAACGGGAGGGGCCACAACAGTGAGAGGCCCACGTACCACAAAAAAAAAAAAAACATACAATGTTGTGTTAATTTCTGCTGTACAGCAAAGTGACTCAGTTATTATACACATATATACATTCTTTTCCATTATGGTTTATCCCAGTAACGTGTTCTTTATAAAATTAAAAATTTCTACTCGGTGAAATGCCTTTTCCAGAAAACTGAAAAACAAGCAACAAACTGGGAGAAACGTATTTGCAAAACACATATCTGATAAAGAATTTGTTCTCAAATTATACAAAGAACTATAAAACAAACAACTGCATTAAAAATGGGTAAAGATCTGAATAGATGTCTGGCCAAAGAAGATAAACAGATAATAAGTGGAAAAAACATGATCAACATCATATACCATTAGGGAATCACAAAGTAAAACAAGACAGCGATACGGACCTATGAGAACTACTAACCTCCTCCCACAGTGACGACCCTGATCACTGGAGGGTAGGGAACAACAGCTCTCCTTCATCGCCGATGGAACGCGTAGACGGCCTTGAGATACAGTTTGGCAGGATTTTCCAAAGCCAAACAGGTCTCACACCTTGAGATCCATCAATCACACCTTCAATATTTACACAACTGCTTTGTAAAACTCTATCCAAACACAAACAAGGATGCTATTGTGCACGGAAGCTCTACTCATAATGCCTAAACCTAAATGGAATCAGGATGTCTTCAGTAGATGAATGCATAAGCAAACTGGGGTACATCCATGTGAAGGGGAGCAAAATGTGAAACGCCAAAATATGGAATTTCTAGAGACCCCAAAGAGCTAAAACAATTTTTCAAAAGAAATTCAAAGTTGGAGGGTCACAGTGCCCAATTTCAAATGTTAGTACACAGCAGCGGTAAATAAAATACTCCCCTTTCCTGAAGTGTGGGTGCCACACAGTGGCTTCATCCTAAAGAAGACACACAGTACAGACTTAGGGAAAAAGTAACTTCACAGTGGGGAAAATCTGACAAACACTACCTGAGCCAGAAGGGCAAAGCTAACGTGAACAGTGATAAGTTGCCCTGATGTATGTTCCCACGATATAAAGTCACAAGAAAGCACTTTACCCCTGTGATCTGCTTCCTCAAAACCCATGACCCCATTTTAATCACAAGAAAAACACCAAGTAAATCCCAATGTGGGACAATCTACGAAATACCTGACTAGTCCACCTCAACACTGCTGAGGTCATAGAGTGAAGGACAGTGTGAGAAAATGTCAAAGTCAAAAACATACTAAAGTGACATTATGACTCAATGCCATGGGATACCCTGGATGGGATCCTAGGACACAAAATGGGAGAACGAAGGGAACCCAAATAAAATATGGATTTTAGTTAACAATAAGGTACCCATATTTGTTCGTAATTGTGACAATTCTGTTGAAAACTAGAGGAGGAGGAAAAATTAAAACTCAAATAAGAGAAACCTATTGCATCAAACTGGAAATCCACAGGAAATTGGTGATTTCCTAGCAAAAACACACAATAACAAAATGCATGCTAAAATAGGGAAAATACAAACAGACCAACTCGCCTCCCGGGGACTTCCTTCCCCTGCTGGCTGTCCTCTCATTATTCTGGATTCTCAGTCCTGAACAGGAAAGGAAAAGGAACAGAGATGTTCAGCAGCCCCTGTAAGGTCTGACCCCCACCCAGTGTCTGCCTCTCCCCCAGCCATGCCCAGCTGAATAAGGACATACTGCCAGAGGGATTCCCAGGGATCACTGATTCTGTGTCACCTAGGAGTTTTGTTTGTTTGTTTGTTTCTGGAGTATAGTTGCTTTACAACGTTGTGTTAGTTTCTGCTGTACAGAAAAGTGAATCAGCCTTACGTACACATACATCCCCTCCCTCCTGGACGTCCTTCCTATCCAGGTCACCACAGAACACCAAGTAGAGTTCTCTGTGCTACAGAGTCGGTTCTCACTAGTTATCTATTTTATACATAAACCTAGAACATCATAGTTTTAATTCACAGAAACGTCAAAGGCTATTTAGGGAGGCCTATGTGTCTAGGAGTCAAGGGTGGCCTCTGGCTAGCAGCTAGCAGGAAGCCAGGGCCTCAGTCCTACTGCTGCAAGGAAATGAATTCTGTCAACAACCTGAGTGAGAGTGGAACTGGATCCTTCCCCAGTCGAGACTCCAGATGCGAACACAGCTCTAGCCAATACCTCGAATGCAACCTTGCAGAGGACCCACCAAGCTATGCCCAGGCTCCTTACCCGCAGACGCTGAGATCATAAATCATAAAACTTAGTTTTAAGTTACTAAGTTTGTGGTATTTGTTATGAAGAGATATAAATCTAATACAGACTGTATTTATTTGCTAGGGCTGCCATAATAAAGTACCACAGATTGGGTGGTTTAGGCAACAGAAATTTACTTTCTGACAGTTCCAAAGGCCAGAAGTCCAAGATCAAGGTGTTGGCAGTGTTTGTTTCTCCTCAGGCCTTTCTCCTTGGGTCCTAGATGGCCACCTTCTCACCACGTGTGCACATGGTCTTCCCTCCGTGCCTGTGTGTCCCAATCTCTTTTCTAAGGACACCACTCACATCGGATTAGAGCCCACCCAAATGACCTCATTTTGACTTAATTATATCTTTAAAAGCACTGTCTCCAAATAAAATCACATTATGACCTACTGAGGGTTAGGCCTTCAATATATGAATTTTGGGGAGCACCCAATTGAGCCCATAACAAGAACCACTGGAAGGGAGATGTTTTTGTTTTTCTGAGATGTTAGCAAAGTGTGGAGATTCAAAGCTCAGGCTCAGAGTCAGACTGATAGCTCTGAATCTTGGCTCTGTGGCTGTTTAGCTGTGTTACTTTGGATATGCTGCTTTACATTCTGACATCATTTCTTTGTCTGCAATAAAAAATAATAAAACTACCTACTTCAAAGGGTTGTTGTGTTAACCAAATAAAATAATCCATTTAAAAGGCTTGATCTAGTGCCCAGCAGGTGATAAACTAGATAAACCTCAGCTGTCATTGAATGGTTATTACCAACATTCATGGTTACCGTGTACTGGTGAGAAGGTGGTAGAAGCTTAGACTGTCATCGTCAGAGCTTCGGAAAACTGACGCGTTATAGGCTTATCACATTTAAGGCTCGGAGACACACCTTGGAGTCTGCCTTGGGCCTAGTCTCCTTAAAGGAGAGCCTTAGAAGGGAGGTCGGGCGCATAAGCCTTAACAAGGGAAGGCTCTGGGGAGGAGGATGTGAAGAAAGCAGGAGAAAGCAGCAGGGATGTGGTCTTAGCTTAAGACTACCTTCAACTTCATTCCAGAGGAGCTCGGAGCACGAATAGCACGAGTCAACTCTCTTGGAGGCAAAGGAGCTGGGCCTTTATACTGCAACCCCAGTCAGTCATGCGCTCCAGGTGTTTGGGGAGTGGTAACTTCCAGGGCGCAGCAGTTCCCATCAGCCAAGGACAATTAACTATTCAGAGAAGGGGGTGGCTGTGAGCTGTTGGCCCCCAGCACACCCAGAAGCCGGAGATGGAGGCACCAGGCAGTAAAAGGGTCTGGGTGCGGCCCCACGAAAGTCCCGGGGTCCAATCCCGCACAGGGACACCCAGACCCAGGAAGACTGCTTGCCTTCTGGAGGTCACTTAGCGAGGTAACGGCAGCCCAACTCGAAGCCGTGGTCGGAGGCAGCGTCCTCTGCACAGACCTGCCCAAGACACACGAGGGCTCTCAGGGCGATGACACCTGACTCAGCAGGCTGCTGAGGAGCAAACGCGGCAAAATGCGTGACAGCTCCTGGCAGGAGGCACGGCACACAGCATAAACCCGAGACAGCCGGAGGGGCTCAGACCTTAACACGGGGCTGGCGGTGCCTTGCCGGCAGACGCCCCAGAAGTACACGAGAGGGCCGTGAGCTCAGGGCCGCCCCGCCCCGGAAGCGCCCGGACCCTGGCGCGTATTTCCGGCGCGACGGCAGACGCGGGGGCGCCGGGCACCTGTCCTGACCTCCCGTTCGCGCTTGCTCGGAGGCGGCTCCCTGGAGGCGGAAGCCGGTGCTTTTGGGCGAGACGTGACTTGGAGTCCGGGAACCCGGATCCCGGCTCGGCGGGTGGGCACGATGCGGCTGGGCTCCGGGACCTTCGCCGCCTGCTGCGTAGTGATCGAGGTGCTCGGGGTCGCGCTCTTCCTCCGAGGATTCTTCCCGGCTCCCGTTTGTTCCTTTTCTGGGACGGAGCACCAAACAGAGTCCCCAGCGCCCGAACCCTCGGCTGGTATGGACCGCTCCCCGGGCGTCTCTGCTCCCCGGGCCCCACTCTTCCCGGAGGACCCTCCTTATGAGCCTCGCCTCTTGGACTTTTTCCCGCGGCTCCCGGGTGGTCTCTTCCATTCTGGTCCCCACCCCCTAGGGTCCCCTTCTTACCGTTCCAGCCTCCTTTTATGTATCCTACAAGTTTGTGGCAAGCACCACTACTAAGATCCTCCTCCCTGGTCACCGCAAAGTAAGATCTCCATACCCGTAAAGAGTAAGCGTCTCCCCAGCTCTACTCATCCAGTGACACCCCAACCCCCTTCCCTGAGCAGATGTTTGGGTCACTCCCTGTTCCAGGCACCCTTTTTGCTCAGGAAGACACAACAGATAAGATTGCTGCCGACCTCTCGTGTTTTCTTCTATGGCATTCCTCCAAGACCCCGTTTTTTCCAGTAGTTAAGACCTCCCTGCCTAGGCCCCTCCCTAGCCGTCACCTACCCAACAGTATATGTTAGGTAAAGGAACTCACGTTTTGGATCAAATCCACACAATACCAGCTACTAACCATGGAAAGACAGTTTGTAAATGCTCGCCCATCCCCTACCTGCAACACTGTGTTTTAGGGCAATCTCCCTAATGTCCCATTCCAGTATACTCACGAAGGGACTCCTCTGTGCCAGTACTCCCCATCATGCTAAGGGTAATTCACTACACAATATTAGGGCTCCCTGAGCTTACTTGTTGCCCACCCCCTGATCCCAGCGTTGTTTCCCAAGAACAGGCCTTTCTCTCTGGCTCAGGATATGTAGGTGTGACAGAGTATGTGCTGGAGAAGTAAGCAGAAACTAGATTACAAGGTGCTTGAATGCTAAATAAAGGTTAAATTCAATTTTCTTTTTCTTTTTCAAACACTCTTAGGAGCCATTTCCAACTGGACCAAGCTCCCACCACCTCTCTTCGGTAAAGTTGTTATTATGCTGATAGACGCCTTGAGAGATGACTTTGTGTTTGGGTCAAAGGGTGTGAAATTTATGCCCTACACAACTTATCTTGTGGAAAAAGGATCATCTCACAGTTTTGTGGCTGAAGCAAAGCCACCTACAGTTACTATGCCTCGAATCAAGGTAAACAGTTTGACTGAACGTATTATAGATCATGGTTTGGCTCTTTCAGAGGTTTAGAGGGGCTCTCTGTAGTCTGTTACTTGGAGTCCCAATTTTAACTAAGTGGAAATTAGTTTGGTGCTGTCAACCTGGCTGGGGCAATAGAATGCTGAAAAAGCTTCCCAGATAGGATGGAACTAAGACCCATGATTTATGCCGTCTGTAAAGGTAGCCAAAAGCTCATGCTTCACGGGAAGTGTAACAGATTTAGAGCCAGATCATCTAGGCCAATCTAATCCAAGAGATACCATGCTCCTTGCTAACCTGCTATCTTCTTTAATCATCAGTGGGTCAGTTAGAATTCTGGGGGGAGCCTCTAGGGTTATCTAGTTCAATCACTTGACTTTATGGATGAGGAAGCAAATTCAGATAAGTTAAATAACTTGTACAAAATTTTAGTAAACACAGTGACCAAACCAACATGATCTGGCCTCACAGATACCTGTTTTTACTGTATAAACCGCCTTCAGGTGTTCAGCCTAGTGAGAGTGCCTTTGAAGTACATATGCTTTACTGCTTTACTTAAGAACTGTGGGGAAAGAAAAGAGTAAAGCTTTATTGATTTGCTCAAAAACAAGTTTTTTTGAAAATAACATCTCTGCCTTCATGGAACTTTCAGTCTCTAATGAGAGACATAGCCATTAAACAAATGAACATACAAGTAAATGTGCAGTTACAAAGTGTGATTAATGCATAATGAAAAAGAACAGAGCGTGATGTTCAGTGCTGGTTGGGGGCTCAGTTTAGATTGGGGTGGTTCAGAAAAGCCTGTCTGAGGAAATTGCATTCAAGCTTAGACCCGAAGGTTGAGTAAAGAAGTGGGATCAGAAAAGGACAGAGGACCTTAAAAGTTTGTGAATATACTGCAGGCCGGTATGGTGTAGAAGTCTCTGGCTGAACCTTACATCTGTGGATGATCGTGTGACACATTATTAGTTGGTGAGAAGGTGTCACTTCTTGATTTAAAGCTTGGGGGCAGCATTAGTAGTTACTCAACAAATGTTTACTGGATGAGTAAAGCAGTCTGGGATTGAAGGGGTTCAGGCCGCATCTTTTACTGATTTTTTTTTCTTGAGTTTTCCATTCTCTCTGCCTCTTTTGGATGTGGTTTGGCCTTCATTCAATATTTATTGAGGATCTATATGTACTGTGTGCTGTTCTAGATAAGAGGGATTCAGTGAAAAAACAAGATAGCAACTGTCCTGTCCTCATGAAGCTCACTTTCTAATTGAGGGGACAGAAGATATGTAAGTATACAAATAAATAATCAAAATTGTTTCAGGAGGTGATAAATGCTACGGAAGAAATTGAGGAGAATGTGTTAGAGAGTGATGGGGAGTGGGGGAGGCCACCTGTAGTCAGGATGCTTGGGAACAGCCTTTTGGGGTGCAGTCGTTCTGTTGAAACAAGTCCTGTGGAAGCTGGAAGCAAGGCATCCAGGCTCCTGACCACCAGGATCACTGCTTTCTTTATCTGTCCTGTCAGAAGTGTGGCAGGAACCCATTCCTCCGTTGTTTGATAAGAAAAGAGTTGTTAGGAATCTGGGCAGATTTGTAAGAAAAAATGTAAGTGAGCGTGGTGGCTCCAGGTTCTGTTCAGTCTTGCACATTGGCCGGTGTGGTCCTCCCTTTGGTTTCATTTTACCAAACCAGTGTTTTGTTTTGGGTCCTTTGCAGGTTCTTGCTCCTCATTCTCTATCAGGGAGGAGCTAGTATACAGGAAGTCCATCCTGGAGTTAGGGTTACCTTGCTCTGGAATTTGATAGGATCAGGTAGTGTTGGCTAAGGAGTGTGTCCCCTGCCCTGCCTCCACCTAGGAAGGGACTTAGTTCATCTGGAGGTGCTGATACAATTGCCACGAGACACCAGTTTTAAAATTTCAAGACTAATGTCTCTAGTAGCATGTTCACATGTTAAGATGCTGCAGTAGCTTCCTTCTAAAACGTTGTAACTGATTTTTTAATGCCTTTCCTTTTCCTGGGAATTTATAGTTGTAATAGCAGCAGTTACCACTGGCTGTGGTGCACCCGTGGTGCAGGCACTGTCTTGTACACTCTTACCACAGCCCCGTGGAAGCTCCATGATGTTGGTGCCACTCTCTTCTCCATTTCCCGGGTGAGGAAACAGGCTTGAAGTGCGAAATCTCACAGCTGGCATCAGAAACCGAGCATAACCTTATGTTTGCCTAGTTCCAGAGCCTCGGTTGGTCACACTGTGTTATACAGCAACACTGTGTTATACAGAATAAGGTGACCAGATCAAATTCTCTTTCAGTAGTCTCTGCAGAGCCCTCCTTAATTCTCAGAAGTCAGGAAACTACGGTTCCCAAGACCACAGCAACCCCAGGAAAACCCCCAAGGAGATGACAGACAAGCACTCAAAATTCCTGGGCTCTCAGCTGCAACTTTTTTGCTGCCTACATGTTTCCTGGGGTGAAGGGGATACCAGGTAGTCCCTGCCCTTCTTAAAAATGTCCATGTGAACCCAAACTAGTTTGAAGAGGAGGGAAGTGCCTTATAAAAGCCCAGAGGAAAGGGTGGATAGATTCAACCCAAAGTGGTGGAAGACATTATAAACAAAGTCAACTGACAGACAATAAATGGAAAAATTATTTACAGTTAACACAAAACAAGATGTGAACCCCATGATATGTAAAGAGGATCTGATCAAGGGCAACAATCCAGTAGCAACTGGACAAAAGATATAAAGAAATCCACATAGAAAGAAATTGAAATATGCTAGTAAGCATAGGAAAAGATTCTTAACTGTACTAGTAATCAGATTAAAAGCAACTAAAGAGTCTTATCACATTGTAAAAATTGAAAGTTTGATGATAACACTCCTCACAAGAAACGAGGTGAACAGATCTCTGTATACTGTTTATGTGACTAACTGGACTCAGCCAGCACCTCCACTGCCCCCACTGTAGGCCAGTCTGCTATGGTGTGAGCCTGGACTGTAAAACTATCCCAGCACTTCTCACCCAGAACCTGTCCAAACAGATCATGTTGCTCTGCTCTAGTCCCAACAGTCCTCCAGTGGCTTACACTCTGCCTCCTAACCCAGGCCTCAGGGTGCGTGGTCTTCCCCCATTTACCTCTTCACCCTCATCTGAGCCGATTTCCCTCTTCCTGTGTGTTTTATCCACGCAGATCGCACCTAGCTCCGTTCCCCATGTGTACTGCCCCCTTTCACCTTTGGGTTTTTGCAGTTTGCTGTGTTTTGCCCTGGAAAGCCTCACCTCACCTCACCTAGACAACACTCCATCTTCACACCTCAGCTCAAATGGCACTTCCACTGGAGGCTTTTTAAAAGCAATTGCCATTACATTTTTCACAGAAATAGAACAAAAAATTGCACAATTTGTATGGAATCACAAAAGACTCCAAATAGCCACAGCAATCTTGAGAAAGAAAAACAGAGCTGGAGGAATCAGGCTCCCAGACTACTATACTACAAAGCTACAGTAATCAAGACAGTATGGTACTGGCACAAAAACAGAAATGTAGATTAATGGAACAGGATAGAAAGCCCAGAGGTAAACCCACGCACATGAGGTCACCTTATCTTTGATAAAGGAGGCAAGAGTATACAAAGGAGAAAAGAAAGCCTCTTCAATAAGTGGTGCTGGGAAAAATGGACAGCTACATGTAAAAGAATGAAGTTAGAACATTTTCTGACACCATACACAAAAATAAACTCAAAATGGATTAAAGACCTAAATGTAAGGCCAGACACTATAAAACTCTTAGAGGAAAACGTAGGCAGAACACTCTATGACATAACTCACAGCAAGATCCTTTTTGACCCACCTCCTAGAGAAATGGAAATAAAAACAAAAATAAACAAATGAGACCTAATGAAACTTAAAAGCTTTTGCACTGCGAAGGAAACCATAAACAAGACCAAAAGACAACCCTCAGAATGGGAGAAAATATTTACAAACAAAGCAACTGACAAAGGATTAATCTCCAAAATTTACAAGCAGCTCATGCAGCTCAATATGAAAAAAACAAACAACCCAATCCAAAAAATGGGCAGAAGACCTAAATAGACATTTCTCCACAGAAGGCATACAGATGGCCAACAAACACATGAAAAGATGCCCAACATCACTAACCATTAGAGAAATGCAAGTCAAAACTACAATAAGGTATCACCTCACACCGGTCAGAATGGCCATCATCAAAAAATCTACAAACAGTAAATGCTGGAGAGGGTGTGGAGAAAAGGGACCCCTCCTGCACTGTTGGTGGGAATGTACACTGATACAGCCACTATGGAGAACAGTATGGAGGTTCCTTAAAAAACTAAAAGTAGAACTACCATGTGACCCAGCAATCTCACTACTGGGCATATACCCTCAGAAAACCATAATTCAAAAAGAGTCATGTACCACAATGTTCATTGCAGCACTATTTACAATAGCCCGGACATGGAAGCAACCTAAGTGTCCATCGACAGAGGAATGGATAAAGATGTGGCACATATATACAATGGAATATTACTCAGCCATAAAAAGAAACGAAATTGAGCTATTTGTAATGAGGTGGATGGACCTAGAGTCTGTCATACAGAGTGAAGTAAGTCAGAAAGAGAAAAACAAATACTATATGGTAGCACATCTAAAAAATCTAAAAACTAAAAAAAAAAAAAAAAAAAGTTCTGATGAACCTGGACAGAAATAAAAACACAAACATAGAGAATGGAATTGAGGACACGGGGAGGGGGAAGGGTGAGCTGGGATGAAGTGGACAGTAGCATCGACATATACACTACGAAATGTAAAACATAGCTAGTGGGAAGCAGCTGCATAGCACAGGGAGATCAGCTCAGTGCTTTGCAACCATCTACAGGGGTGGGATTAAAGAGGGTGGGAGGGAGACGCAAGAGGGAGGGGATATGGGGATACACGTATGCATAGAGCTGATTCACTTTGTTATACAGCAGAAACTAACACAACATTGTAAAGCAATTATACTCCAATAAAGATGTAAAAAAAAAAAGAGGAAGAGTGACAAAAAGAAAAACAGACATACAGAGAAATAAAAGGGACACATGCGAGACTGTGTCCTTTGAGTGACTGAGAGAGCCGCTAGCCTTAGTTCCTGTTAGCTTTCCAAAAGTTAAATCTCTCCTCTCTGCTCGTGGGTACTCAGTATCCATAAAATAAATTCTCTTTTCTGCTTTCAAAAATAAAAATAAAAAAAGCAATTGTCATTAAATTCGTCTTGGATATATACATTGTATATCCAAACACTGGAGTACTTTGTAGCTGTTTTTAAAAAAGAAGGTGAAATACCTGTATGTTTTCTGTGGAAAGGGGTTCATGATATGTTATTAAGTGAAAAAAGCAAGTTGCAGAACTATCTATATAGTTTGTTACAATTAGGGTAAAAAAAAAAAATACATTATATATTTCTGATTGTACATATACGGATGAAAGGATACTCACCCAAAGTAACTGGTTACCTTTAGGAAGCAGAATTTTGGGGTGAAAGGCTCACATTTAAAAAAATAACTTCATTGAGGTAGAATTTTCATACAATACAGTATAGTACAGTTTGATGAGATTGACCGAGTATATATGTGCATGCGACTCCCACCTCGGCTCTGGGCCCTGATCCCCACCCGGCAGTGCTGGTGGCTGTCGCTGTTTTGCTGACTTGCCGAGGCTACTTCTAGAGAAGTCCGAAGTCCTGAAATGTACACTCACTGATGTCTCTGCTTGTTGTGTTTTTTTTAATTCCTGGGGTTTTTTTAGGCCACTCTTCCTGAGGGGCAGCCAGGTCGGGATGGCTGAGTGGTGAGCCAATGACTGGTCACAGGTTGTGCTTAAACACATTGTGGTGCGGCCTCCACTCTCTACAGGGGGTCTTTGTGTGTGGCTCACCGTCAGCTACTCTTCAGGCAGTTTATGAGTCTTCCCTGACTATCACTTTGTTTGAGCAGGGCCTGTGTTCAGCTGAAAGGACCAGGCAGCTAGGCCCTCTCTGTTCTCCCCTGAGTGTACACTCACCCTGTGTGTGCACACAGCCTTCCAGATTCCAGGACCATGTGGAAGCTCACAGAAGCCTACCGCAGCTGTCCCATTCCCCAGACCCCCTTTGCAGACTTTGCTGTGTCTTACTACAACCAGCATTGAAGCCTCAGGTAGCTGTGACGTTGGCCTTCCCTGTTTTCGCCTTGTCCCTGGCATGGGGCTTCTCCGTGGAGTGCCGGATTGGGCAGGCCCCCTCCGGGTCCTCGTGGCTGCCGCGTCACAGAACTGGGTGTGCGGGAGGGGAGCAGCCCAGGTTAAAACACCACAGGTACTCTCAGTTCTTACCGAAATGCGGACGTGTTTTGGATAAGAACATTTCGATTTGTGTATACCTTCGTTGAGTTTTCAAAGTCTTGAAGGGGTTGCTTTTGACAGTTTTATCCAGTTTTATCGTTGCTCTTCAGGGAGAGGGTTTCCCAGGCTCCTCATTCTCAAAGTCCAAGATTAACTCATTTTTGCGTTACTTTGCTGTTAAAGAAGTCTTGGCAAAATTATTACACTTGTTAGCATTGTCCAGATTCCTCTTTATTTTCATTGCACAGGTCCCTGGATGCCAGTGTTGTAGGTTGTCAGCAAACTCCAGATCATGGAGACCCACGACCCATTTAGATTCTGCTAAAATGAGGGAGGTGGTTGACTTAATTCTATAGCAGAAAGGTATGAGGACATGTCACACCCACCTGCTCCTCCAAGAAATTACGGTGCTGAGTGGGGCGGGGAGGTGGCCCCACCAGCATCCCTGGGCGAGTTTACTGTGAGGATTCCTCAGAGTTCCTGTTTAGGGACTGCTTTCCTCCCTGGGTGTGTGGGAGGCTGCTCTTTCTCTCACGGGGCGGGGTGGGACAGGTAGCATGGCTGGGCTTCAGGATTAGTGTGCGGAGTTTGCTTGTCACATGAAGCAGATCTGAAGCTTAGATTAGGGCCTGATGGTGGGTTTGGGTATACAGACAGCATACCACCCTTCGCCGTTTGTTTCATTTCTTATCATCCGTCACTGCTTTTCTGACCACAGCCGTCTAGCTACCCCACGGCTTCCTCCTTTGTCCTCTCATCGGCTGAAATATGGTCAGTTCTTCACTTGCTGAGTTTGCTGGTTTTGCCAAGAATCTGTGTAGCTTTTCGCCCTTTGTCCTAATACTGGCCCAGCCTTCAGCACGGGCGTTGCTTTAGCTCTGCGCTTGCCTCTTCCGTTCGTTGGGATCACCTCCGGTGCCTTTTCCCACGCTGTGCTTGGATTCTGTGGTCTGACCCCTGAATGCTTCCTTCTGCAGGCGCTGATGACAGGGAGCCTCCCCGGCTTCATCGATGTCGTCAGGAACCTCAATGCCCCCGCGCTGCTGGAGGACAACGTGCTCGCACGAGCGAAGGCAGCGGGGAGAAGAATCGTCTTTTACGGAGATGAAACGTGGGGGAAGTTATTCCCGAAGCATTTCGTGGAATATGATGGAACAACCTCTTTTTTTGTATCAGATTATACGGAGGTCAGTTTTTAAGAAAAATATATCCTATGAGACAGAGCCTGGTACCCTCTAACTTAGTGAGAGGCAGCGCTGTTTTGTATGTGGCCTTTATCAATGTACTGAGAATAGTATGGAGAGATTGAAAAAGTTGTTCCTCCCATAATCAGCTACAAGCCAGGACCATAAACCCTAATGCAGGTGTGAGCATAGTTCTCTGAGCCCAAAGCCCAGACCGGGTGAGCACCCGCTGACGGGTACCGGGGGTCGGGAAAGGCTTCCCAGGAGGAGCCGCTCAGCCGGAGTTTTGACAGGTGAGTGGGGCCTTCGCAAGTGGACAGAATGGGGTGGCAGAGTCTGCGAGGCAGAGTCTGAGGTCCCCACGGTCTGCCTGGGATCCTGCCTTGCTGCTGTTCTGCGAGGGCGGCAGCATGAGGGCAGACGTGAGCTGGGCGAGCCTACCTGGTGCGGAGAGCGTTGGCCCTGTGCTGCGTGTGCAGCCTCCGACAAGGAGATTAGACCCCCCCACCCCGCCCCGTGTTGGCCCTGGGGCAGAGGGAGGCCCTCAGGGCAAAGGCACCGTCTGAGCTGGATTGGACGGACCCGCCGTTTGCTTGGCCCCGGGGAGCGCCTGCCGTCCTGTTACACCGACACCCTTTGCCAAAGCTGACCGTATAGACACAGCAGTCACTGACCACCCTGTGTGTGACAGCTCAGAAGCACTTGTCTTTGTAGTAGATTCTCCAGGGGGAGGGAGGGGTCAGGGCTGACCCGGCTAGTGGCTCTGTCAGGGGCTGTGTGGCTGGGAACTGCTGAGTGTGTGCCTCTTTCTTCCCCAAACAGCCTTCTCGTAGGACACAGGCAGACGTCCCCAGCTTCACCCCGCTGGTTTCTTGAACTCTGGGCACTGTCCTGTCTTAGCTAACTGCCCTTAGCCCTCACTTGCCTCATAACAACCTGGCACCCATTTAACTTGGTTATCTGGTCAGCTTTAGTTTAAGCTCCAGTAGTGATCCTGAAGAATTGTTTTGTGAGAACAGCCTTTGTTTGTTTAAGTTATAATATGTTCTATCCATAACTTAGAGACATAAAAACAATATTAGTGAAAGCTTAATCTAATGCAAACATTTTTTAAGACAGTTTTTATTTGGGGGGCTGCTTTGTTTGGTGTTTTGGTTTTGGTTTTGGTTTTGGTCTTTTCAAACTCCCATGAGTCCTAGTACCTAAAATAAGCCCGTAGATTTTAAAATGACCATATCACTTTTCCTTGAAGAGTGAACACCAGGGGAATTAGGGAGGCTATTCATATGTACTCTTTTTCCCTTTAAAGGTGGATGATAATGTTACAAGACATTTGGATAAAGTATTAAAAAGGCGGGATTGGGATGTGTTAATCCTCCATTACCTTGGGCTGGACCACATCGGCCACATTTCTGGGCCCAAGAGCCCGCTGATCGGGCGCAAGCTCAGTGAGATGGACAGCGTCCTGATGAAGATCCACACCTCGCTGCTCTCAGAGGTGGGCCTAGAATGTCAAGGTGCTAATGTTTCCTAGAAGAAATGTAGCTTCTAAAGTGAACTGGGGTGACCTTGTGTGAGCTTCATACCTACCATCACTCAAGCAGCCTTCACCTACAGAGCACGTGCCGTGTGCCGGCACCGTACCCAGCAACGCTGCAGAATCACGGCTCTTAACATCTCTACCTGTTCATCCAGCTCATGTTTCCTGGAGGCCTTCTCTGTCACTGTTCCTGTCTGGGCATTTGTGGAGCTTAATCTCTAGCCAGGAGGGAAGAACACGAAGCATAATCAATGAGTACATAAGTATTCTAGACAGTGATCGGTGCCATAGCAGAACGTAGGGCAGGAGGAGGGCACAACATCTGAGAGAAAGGCTGTAATTTTAAACTGCATGGCCAGAGCAGTCGTCCTTAAGGACGTGGGAGACGTGAGCCGAGACTTGAAGGGCAGGGGTGCCGCCGCACCATCTGGGAAGGTGTATTCCAGGTGCAGAAGCAGCAAGGGCAAGTCAGAGCCTGTCAGGTACATGCAGGGGCAGCAGAAGCCACTGACCAGAGCCCCAGAGGCCAGGGGCAGCTCTGTTTGACAGATAAGGAGACTAGGGCATGAAGAGCAATGTGCCCGGGCGCCCACAGCTTGGAAACGGCAAAGACAGAAACCAAACCCTGATTCTCTGCCCTGAGGGGCCTAACAGCCCTCCTGTGCTCCGTGACCCCCGTGTGATTCCGTTTGTTTTATTTATGACATTACTCGACGTTGACCCTTCGATCGGACTATAAGCTCATAGGTTAAAAAGAAAAGAAAAATTTAGGAAGAGCTACTATTTACAGGGTAAAGCTGAAATCTGAGAACACATGATCTCCCCAGGCTGGGTTCAGCTGAAATGTATTTCCTTTACCCTATAGGAGAGAGAGACTCTGTTGCCCAATCTGCTGGTTCTTTGTGGTGATCATGGCATGTCTGAAGCTGGAGGTCACGGAGCCTCTTCTGTGCAGGAAGTAAACACCGCTCTGATCTTAATCAGCTCTGCATTTGAAAGGAAACCTGGTGAGAATTTGGGAATGTTTAACACTTTAAAACTGTACTTTATTTCTTTGCTTTCTGTAGTTTGATTTTAATGTTAAAAACCATTTAACCATTTTTGGAAGCTGTGTAAGTTTGAGAAAAAACCCTGAACAATGTGAGAATGAAAAATAATGGGACAAGGGCCAGTCAGGATTTGGAGTTTACGTTTCTTGCCGATTCTTAAAATACAAATGTTCTTTTTGGGAATTGTGTGCTATGAATGTCACTGCCTCGATATCTGGAACTGTTAGTAAAAAGTGCCAGTGGCTTAGAGACATCTGAAGTGCATGTATGAATTGAGAGAAACATAAAAATTTAAAGTTAAGAAACAGTATCCGTTATCTGAGACTATATGTTGAACAGCAACGTCAGCGAGAACCACAGGAGCAGGACTGAGTAGGACTGAGGGCCCACGTTCAGTGCTCAGACACAGCGCAGCTCTCCAACCCAGACACGCCGGTGCCGTCGACCAGCATAGACCTGTGCACGGCCTCTGCCCCCTCATGTCGTCAC
This sequence comes from Lipotes vexillifer, assembly GCF_000442215.2. NCBI lineage: Eukaryota > Metazoa > Chordata > Mammalia > Artiodactyla > Lipotidae > Lipotes > Lipotes vexillifer. The sequence goes on along the minus strand of NW_006795769.1, from coordinate 1,298,338 downwards.
ACGCAGGCAGCCAGCTCACCAGCTGTTTCCACACTGGACGCTCTGGCTTCTCTCCGGTGACCCTTCAGCACCGCTTGGCAGTGCTGACCCCTGGTCCTGGGACCTCCACTTTTCTGGTCTCCCTCTACCTCTCCCTCTGCTGTCCAGTCTTCTTTGCTGGCTTAGCCTCCTTGCCCTGGCCTTTTTTCTGGACTGCCTTTGTTTCATTCTGCGTTCACTCCTGAGATGATCTCATCCACTCCCATGGTTTTAAATGCCATGAATAGGCTCACACGTGTCAGATTTATCCCTCCAGCTGTCTCCCCTTTTCCAACCTCCAGACTGTCTACTCCACTGCCTGCTGATGCCTCCGCCTGGATCTTCCACAGGCAGAGCAAACGTGACTTCACCTGCAATCTGCCTTCCTTGTTTCCCCATCAACAGACGGCGCCATTCACGCGGCTCTTCAAGTTGGAAACCTGGGCGTCCACCTCGATCTGCCCTCTCCCTGCTCCTCGCATGAGCCCGACCGCCCGGCTCCCAGCGCCCACACGTGCCACCTTTCAGTAGCTGAACCTCGGATACAGTAAAACTCCTGCGTGAGACTTCTCGCCTCCCTCACGGCTTTGTCTTGAGCCACATCCTTCACTACTCGCTGAATCCTGACCTCTCCCGCAGGTCCTCCAAGTGATAACTCTTCCTCACGCGCCCGATCCCGTGCTCCTCAGCCCCTCAGCCTGCTCATACGCTCGTCCTTGGTCTCAGCCAAAAATCCAAACCACCTTCCTTCCGGTCGTCTCACAGCGCTCGTGTATTCTGCCATCATCCTTCGCGTGGTTTGTAATCACAGCCTGAATCGTGTGGTTGCGTCCATCTCTCTCCTTGCTGTGCGCTACACTTGGGCAGAGCAGAGTCTGTTTTATTCATCACTGTATGCCTTGGGCCTCAACATGGCCTGGCATTTGGTGGATGCTGGAAATATTTATGGAGTGGATGCATCTTCCACTTGAGTAGGGATTGGTTGGGGAAGAATCTCCACCCGTTTCCTTTTGTCTTTTTACAGCACTGCCTCCTCTTGGATGTCTGACCTCCTAAGGTGTAAGCTCTTGGCTCTTGTAACCTGAGCCTTTCCTGGGTGCCCAGCTGGAGCCTGCCTTCCAGCGAGTGCACGCAGTGCCCATCAGAGCACTGACCTCCAAACACCCAGCTTTCCCGCTCTGCACGCCCAAAGCAGGGTCCCTTGGGGCTCCTCTACCTCAGTGAGAGCCCCAGGCCAGAAACACATCCATCTGTCCACCCATGCAGCAGAGGGGTACTGAGCGCCCACAGTAGGCTAGGCGCTGTGCAGGCACTACAGACAGGGAGCTTATAGTCTGGGGGGAGAAGAGACAACTAAGCTGGCCTGCTTTTATTACAGGAATGTCAGGGTTATTTTTAACTAAAGTGCTGACGTTTCATTGCTCAGATGGGTATTTAAGGATCCCCTCCCTGGGAGGCCTGACACATCTTCAGATAGGAAGGGCCAGGTCGTCTGTGCATAGGAACTGCCTGCATGGGCTGCTCACATGGCTGACCTCAGTGCCAACAGTGAGTCTGAGCTCTTTCTTATTTTGTTTACTTGTTTGTTTGCTTTAAGAATAGTTCTATTGTCTTGTCATCACGCTTATTTTTTGAGCCTTTTAGTTCATTCAGAGTTGGTTAGCCATCGTCATTGTCAATTTTGGGACATATCACCTCTTAGTGGTCACCCCCACTTCCCCCAACCCAGTAACAAACCCACCCCCAGGCACCGGCAATCACTGTTCTACCTGTCTCTACAGATTTCCCTCTTCTGGACATTCCATATAATAAATGTAGTATATAAATGGTCTTTTAATAAATGGACCATGTAATAAATGGTCTGTGTGACCAACTTCTTTCACTAGGGTAATGTTTTCAAGGTTCATCCACATTGTAGCAGGTGTCAGGACCTCATTCCTTTCTATTGCTGAATAATACTCCATTGTACAGATGTACCACGTTTGTTCATCCATCCATCCATCAGTTGATGGATATTTGGGTTGTTGCTACTTTTTGGCTGTTATGAATGATGCCGTAGATAACATTTATGAACAAGTTTCTGTGTATTTTCTTATGGTGTCATTTTCTTTCTCTAGTACAGCTTTGCTTCTCTTCACCTGTGCTGTTGTTGTCAGATACATTCCATTTCTATGTGTTGTAGGCTGACAACATATATATATGTATACACACACACACACACACACACGTATGGTTTTATATATACATATATGTGGTTCTATATAATTGCTTTGAAATTTAAGAGAAAAAATGTGTTTATGCTGTCTTTTATAACTATATTACAATTTCTGATACTCTTTGCTTTTTTTTTTTTTTAAACTGGATCCAGATTACCATCTGGAGTCACTAGCTTTCAGCCTGAAGAGCTTCCTGCAGGATTTCTCATAAGGCAGGTTTGCTAGTGATGAATTGTCGTTTTTGCTTTTTTAGTCTGTGGATGTCTTCATTTCACCTTGATTTTTTGAAAGGTCGTTTTGCTGGATGTAGGATTCTTGGTTGACTGGTCTTTCTCTTTCAGCTCTTTGCATATGCTGTCCTACTGCCTTCTGGCCTCTGTGGTTTCTGATGAGAAATCAACCATTAATCTAATTAGGTTCCCTTCTTTCCCTCCTTGTCTTTCAATATTTTTATTATGTCCGTTAGTTTGTGTTTGTCCAACTTGGAGTTCATTGAGTTTCTCGGATGTGTCAATTTGATGTTTCCCATCAAATTTGGGAGATCTTTTGTCTGTTTCTCAGGTTGTGTAATTTTTATCAGAGTCTGTCTTTACATTTGCTGACTCTTCTGCCAGTTGAAAATCTCCCCTTGAGCCTTTACAGTGAATATTTCATTTTAGTTATTATATTTCTCAACTTAAGAGTTTCCATCTGGTTCTTTTTTATAATTCCTGTCCCTTTGTTGATAACTGTTGAATGGCACACTGTCATCATACCTTCCTCTACTTCTTTACGCATAGTTTCCTTTAGTCCTTTGAACAAATTTACGATGACTGCTTGGAAGACTTTGTCTGTTAACTCTGACATCTGGGCCCTTCCCAGGGAGGTTCTGTTGCCTGCTCTTTTTTCTCTTTGAATTGTACTTTCCTGGTTCTTGGCATAATTGCTTGGAATTTTTGATGAAAACTGAACATTAAATACTATATTGCAGTAACTCTAGCTACTGCTCCCCTCCCCTCCAAGGGCCTGTCATCATTGTTTGCGTGTTGATTTGTTGAGTACCTTGGCTGGACTGCTCCAGGGAAGCCTTGACCCCCACGTGTAAAGTCTGCTGTCGTTCCTGTGAGGGCACTGTGCCCTGGGAGCCAGCGGAGCTCTGTGACGGTCACTTTCTGTGGCGGCTCTAAGTTGTTGCCTCTCTTGCTGCCACACCCACCCAGCTGTTGGCTCCCCTCATTGCAGGATGATTGCTGTCTCATTTTCGACAATTTATAATCAGTGTGCTCTGCAGTCTGGTCTCATCCTATTTGGGCCGCTTTGCAGAAGTCATTTCGAGGCCAGTCTTTGAGTCTCTTCTGATGCCAGGGGAGCCCTCCTTAGCTGTCTTTTCTCCCTGATCCTCTCTGGTAAACTTCCAGCTGGCCTGTGGTTTAGCCTGGTGCTCTCATGAAGCTGCCAGCTTCCTCTTAGTTGCTTACCTCCAAAACCTTCATAGCTTTCAAGAGCATCCTTAGGCTTGAATTCCCCACATTCTTTTTAAAGTAATGTCAGTTCTTGTTGATATGTCTCTAAGTCTCTTTTAATTTATAGGTCTCCACCCCCATCCTCTTTTATTATGATCATCTGTTGAAGAACCTGGTTAGTTGTCCTGTGGAGTGTCTCTCTGCATTGTCTACTAACATGTCCTTTGCTCGTCTGGTAAATCCCACCTGACCTGGAGTCATGAGCAGATTCAGATCCTGTTGGTTTGGTTGCTTTGGACCAGACTCTTGCTAGCAGGAAGCACGGGGTGTCCGACTTGTCTGCTGTGTGGTGATGTCAGTAGCCACTGATGACCACCTAGGGCCACTAATTCTCTAGAGGTTACAAATAGTGATGTTCTAATTCTGTAAGTCCTTTTTTTTCTTTCACTAATGAGCCAAAAGAATTCAGTAAAGAGAATCCTCCCCCATCTGCTTTTTGGTTACCCAGCATATTACCATTTATAAGAGAGAGAGGAGGCCAATGATGGCTGCTTCTTCCCAGTTAATTCCCAGCTTCAAATCACTGAATTAGTTCACTGAGTTCACTAGCATATGCTTCAACTGTGACCAATTAGTTTTTATTTTTATTTTTGGGACATTCTGAACCCATGGATTTAAGCTTATTTTATTTGTTTCCATTCACTATAGATACTATTTAATATTATCTGATATTCCGTTTGTCCCATCTTTGGGAACTGGGAACATCTTCAGATGGTCCCAGAGGCCTTAGTATCTCTGAGGGCTCTGTTGCTGTCTAGTCCGAGAAGGTGTCCCAGCCGCTTGTGCACAAGCCCTTCCCTGGACCTGAAATCAGCGGCTTCTCCAAGATGCCCTGGTTCCTTTCAGTGGAAAGGGGTCTTTGAGGACCACCGTCTCACAGCTAGCAGTGCTTATGCATACTGGCTTACTCATTTCTGTACAAAGTGAGGAAATCTCTTTAAAATAAAATTGATCTTGAGTTCGTATTGATAACTTGCCCTTCACTTCACTGCTGTAAAATTACCTCCTGAGATCTTTCACCTGTGCTGTCTTCCGCCCAAGCTTAGAATCCCGGTTGTCAGTACCCTCGGATCTGACAGAGTATCGTGTGAGGCCCTCAGTAGTCTCAGCACAAGACCAGCACCATCACTAATATCAGAGCAAAAGCAATTTAAGGTGGGGTTTTTGTTTTGGGTTTTGTTTTGTTTCAGATCAAAGCACCTAATGTAAGAAAATTCTAGAAGAAAACAAATAATAATGTTGGGTGGAAATGTTCTTCTGAGTGAACCCAGAAGCCATCAGTAAATGGTTGGTCAAGAAAAGATGAATACCTCTCATCAAATTAAAAAGAAAAATTGAATACAACCAGAAATTGCCACAATCAAAGTAAAACCTTTATAAACTCACACTAGAGTGTCTAAGAGACTTGCACCAGCACTGCCTGTCCCGGGTAGACTCTCCTGGTGACCCCCCAGCCCCCAAGACCTGCATTGTAGCTTCTGAGGCCTGTGGGCCAGATGCTCTCTTTACAGATGACAAAATTCTGAGTTTCTTGTCCAAAGCCTCCCACTGGATGCTGGCACAGCAGGAGCCTGAGCCCAGTGTCCTGACGTCACACCCGTTCTCATGGCAGGAATTCGGAGGCTGGCCAGCCAGTGCTGGGCCTTGGACTTGTTGGTAGGTGGTGTCTCGCTTGTCAGAGTTGGTTATGAAACTTGGCCCGGCTGGACCCAGCCTTGTTCTGCTCTCCCCAGTAGAGGCACCTGCTGCTGCTCAGGATGCACGGAGAAGTCTGCATCAGCTTCCCTGTGGGGCTGCGTGGACTGCTCTGACTGCAGCGGGGCAGGGCCGCCAGAGATCCACCCTCACCCTCG
>NW_006795769.1:1290776-1292594 GCF_000442215.2 Lipotes vexillifer | reverse complement strand
TTCAGCAGGGTGACCATTGACCTCACCAAAGTGGACGTCCCTCGGTATCCACCCCATGCTGTGAAACGCACGCGGTGTTGAGTTTCCTGTGTTAGTGCCTCTCCCGCGTATTGTGTGCTGCTTTTTAGGGAGGCACCAGGCTCCGCAAAAAATGAGGATTCGGTGTTTTTACTGACGTGAAAAACAACAATGTGATTTCCGTCTGAATCTACACAGGACAGTTTGAAGAGATGGGTGGTTTGACTTACATTACTTGTAGAAGGTCAAATTCAGGAGTGACCACCATCACACGTGTCCTAGAGCCTGTCACTCAAGCTGTTTTCTTTTTTCTAGGTGACATCAGACGTCCAAAGTATATTCAACAGACTGATTTGGCTGCAACACTATCAATAGGGCTTGGTCTGCCGATTCCAAAGAGCAACATTGGCAGTCTTATATTCCCAGTTGTAGAAGGAAAACCAATGAGGGAACAACTGAGATTTTTACATTTAAATACAGTACAGCTTAGCAAGTTGTTGCAGGAGAATGTTCCATCATATAAAAAAGGTAAGCCGGTTAGTAGCTGCTAACATCTGTTAATGCTGTGTGTGTGTGTTTCCATTGCGCCTGATGTCTTCCTGATGTCCCCGTGGTGTGCACCACAGCAGTCTTTGACTGTGTGTTCCTCTTTATTAGAACCCTGACTATCACCATTAGCAACACCCACAGATTCAACCATGTAAGTCAAAATCTTTCATAAATTTACTTATTCAGCAAGTGCTGAATTTTTTTCACTAAGTTCCTGTTTGGCCAGGGGCTGTTGGAAGGACTAGAGACACAGCAGGAAGAGAGCTCTGCCCTCGTGGAGCTTACCATCCAGAGCAGGGGAGAGAGAAAAGCAACGACAGATGTCAAATAGTGATGGGCACCTTAGGAAAAGCCTCAACCAGGGAAGGGTGGGGATGCAGGTGGGCGAGGGCCACTGGGGCAGGTTGGCCTGGGAGGGAGCCTTGTGGCAGACGCAGAGTCTTGTGGTGGGGATGTGCCTGCACAGTCAGGGAGTGACCAGGGGCCCGAGTGGCTGGAGCTGGCGGAAGGCAGAAGGAGATGAGGTCTGAGGGCTGAGGGCCTTTTGGACATTGAAGGGGTTCTCACTTCCATCCTGAGTAAGTAGGGAGCTCCCGCAGGGTGTTGTGCAGAGCGGAAACCTTCCACTTGGATTTCCAGAGGCTCTCTCAGGTGCACGTGTGGAGGACTGTGTTGTGCTGCAGCAGAGCCAGGAGGCTGGTGTGCTACCTCAGTGCAAGGGGCGGGGGCGAGGGCCCAGGCAGTGGGATCCGGGACAAACGGTTGGTTCTGGATCTGCTTTAAAGGTAGCGCAAGCAGGATTGGCTGATGCGCTGGATGTGAGGTGAAGCAATCCAGCGACATAAGGAACAACTTGGGGTTTGCAGCTGAACAGTGAAAGGATGCAGTGAGCATCACTGAGGTGGGGAAGGCTGTGGGAGGGGCGGGCTGGGAAGGCAGGGTGCTTGTGTGTGTGCTGGGGGGGCCAGGGCGGGGTCAGTGTCCACGAAGCCAATAAAGAAAGAATTTCAAGAAGGAGAGAGTGAGCAGATGTGTTGAATGGGGTTCGAGGTAAAGTAAAATGAGGAATTGAAGGGACTTCCCTGGCGGTCCAGTGGTTAAAGCTCCACGCCTCCACTGCAAGGGGTGTGGGTTCGATCCCTGATCCGGGAGCTAAGGTCCCGCAAGCCACGCAGCGTGGCCAAAAATAAAATGAGGAACTGTGAACCGTCCGCTCATACGGCAGGTGAGGTCTCAGCAACTTTGCTGACA
>NW_006795769.1:1283433-1290766 GCF_000442215.2 Lipotes vexillifer | reverse complement strand
TTGCTGACAGAGCGCTTCACGTGGAGACAGCCTGGCTGGCGTGGGTGCAGGTGAGGACCAGGGACAGGGCAACGGTCTGGCATCTGAGGTGGATGGGGCCCAAGCGGGGTGTGTCCTTAGTTTTAAGCTGCGAGAAACTGGAGGGTGTTTATATCTTTTTTTTTTTTTTTGAGGGTGTTTATATCTTGGTAGGACAGCTCCCCAGGACCATATTTTCAATCAGTTTACTCTGACCCATCCAGGGACGTCAAGGCTAATGTTTGACGCTGGGGCTGGGGCTTGCTGGGAAATGCAGAGGAGGTCACCTCCCAGTGAGGGAGGCAACATTTGATGGGATGTTGGCAGGTCTGCCTGCTTGAAGTGGTGGGGTACTGCCCAGTGGAGTGAATGCCTGTGAGTTTGTGGGGAGATGTAAACTGACCTTGAGTTGGTTGTGGAAGACACACCCTGCCATCGGGGAGTGCTTGGGAGCCAGATGTCCTGAGTGGCAGGAGGGCATGGGGAACACAAGCTCTTAGATCGTGAGACAGCCCGGCCAGCAGCTCTGTCAAAGGTGAGGCCCGACCACCATGCACGTTTCAGTGCAGACCAGAGGCAAATAACGTATGAGTTTGGTAGCTTTTGCAAATCTGTTGTTGTTGGTAGTGTGTGTCCTTTCTCCTATACCAACAACTAATAAAAATGAAAACCAGAAAACGGTGGGGTCGTTTGCTTATTTCAGGGATAGCAGGGTAGGGAGGATTGAGCACTGCAGTGGCTGTGGCCGTAATGAGCCTGTGAAATGAACAGAGGCCAGTCCCCGGAACGAGAAAGCACCCCCAGGGCTTCACATCCCCATCCAGGTTGTCAAGGCCTGCCATGATATCCACCCCAGTCTGATGCAACTCGCTCGTCTGACCACTTTTTGGTCGTGGTGGGGGCTGTTATCACCTTTGGACCTTCGCGTGTGCTCTTCCTACTGATTGGATGCTGTTCTACCTGTTCCACTGGTTAGTTCCTGGGCATCCTTTACATTTTAGCTTCACTGTCAGACCTCCCTTGTCCCCTGCACTCAACCCCATTCTTAAGTCAGTTCCCTTTCCGTTACCAAGGGTCTCTCACTATTCTGTCTATAGTATATTTTCCCTCCGTAGTATTTTTCACTATTTGTAGTTTCATGCATGTGTGACAACCCTGCTGGATCACAGACCCACATTGTCAGGACCTATCCTGACACATCTAGCATGTAGTCAGTGTTCAGCCCATTTTTGTTTGGACGCATGCGCAGGTGCCCCCCGTGTCTCTGGGACTCTAGGCGGTGGGGTGCAGACACAGGTGCCCCCGTGTCTTTGACTTTGGGGTGGTGGAATGTAGCAAGTACGGGTACCAGCTTGGATCCAGACTTAGACCCCAGCTCTCACCTGCTTGCCCATGAGCGGGTGTCTGAGTTGCCTCCTCTCTGAAATGGGCGTCTAACCTTTCCAGTCCCATAGGTCACTGGGAGAGGACCTGAGTGAGGGCTTAGGGTCGTGCCTGCCACCAGCACTTGGTACAGGTCAGCTGGCTCCAGCAGCAGTGGTGGGGCTGCAGGCATTGGGGCCCATGCTCAGGGGTTGTGCCGTGAGGATGCCGGGCTATGATCAGGGAAGGCGGGGTGGGGGCGCTGCTGGTGGGCTGGGCCAACGCCCCTGAAAGGCATGGCCCAGACCACCTTGGAACAGCTCTGCTTGAAGTTGAAAGAGCATGTTAGGTACCAGGGAGTCTCGGAAGAGAAGTTCTTGCTCTGCCGACCAGCCGAGTTACAGGTGAATCTGGTCCAGCCCTGAAAGGAAGGAAGGTAAGCCCCCGGCCTTGGGTGGCATGCCACTGTCGTCCCCAGTGGGGAGCCAGCTGCAGCCGGGGCTGGGCTCCATCCACAAGCCATCACGCAGCCCTGGCTTTATGTCGGCCGTGGATCATTCAGCTGGTGTGGTGCATGGGAGACATAGCTCAGCGTTGTGGTAGGAGGGCAGGGAGACGGCCATCCCTTCCCAAAGAAGACTGGTGAAGAAGGGAGGCAGGTGAAAGAGGGGCGCTGGCGGTGAGAGGCAGGAGGGGCCGGCCTGCCTCGGGGAGGGGCACGCGGCGGAGCGGGTGTCAGGCCCCTGCCTGCCCCGTCCTCACCCAGAGCGTGAGGGTCGGAAGGATTTTGTAGCACTGAGGGCCCTCGTGCGGTGCACTTCTGGGACGTTCTATATGCACCTTGAGGAGGAGGAGTGGAGAGAGAGAAGGGGGAGGAGGCGGCAAGCGGGAGGCGCAGAAGGCAGGGCCGAGCGGCGCGCAGACGCTGCCGTCCGTGGCGTGCGCCGAGGGCTGGCGGGCAGGAGGGACGGCAGAGGACGGGCTGGCTGCATCCGCTGTTGGGGTTTTACCAGAGGTGTTGGCGGCCACCCCCACCCCCGGAGTTCATCTTGGTTAGGTGTCGGGCTCTGCCATGTGCCGTGAATAAATGAGCACTCTGAGATTACAATTACACGTATGCGTGCATGTCGGTGATATGTGTGTGTTGCCTTTTCTTCTCTGCAGAGCCTGCGTTTGAGCAGTTTAAAGTGTCGGAAAGGTTGCACGGGACCTGGGTCAGACTGTACTTGGAGGGGAATAGCTCAGAAGCCCTTTCCAACCTGGGAAGCAAGGTTCGCAGGCAGTACTTGGACGCGCTGAGGGCCCTGAGCCTGTCCCTGAGCAGACAAGCAGCCCAGTATGACATCTACTCCATGGCGGTGGGGACCGTCCTGGTCCTGGAGGTATGGCTGTCTGTGCAGTGTCGCGGCTCCGCTGTTAAACTGGGCAGCTAGCTCGGCCGGCATTGGGTAGTTTAAGGACATAGAAAGTTTCTAGAGAAGCGAAGGCAGAGCCCCCTGCGTGGCGGAGTCGCGGACGCCACCGCTGCTTCCTGTTGCAGGTCCTCGTGCTGCTTCTGCTCAGCGGCCCCCAGGCGCTGAGCGGCAAGGCCGAGCTGGATGTCCCTCTGCCGTCGCCCGCGTTCTCTCTGCTCTGTTACCTGCTGCCCCTGGGCCTCGCAGCGCTCCACGTCACCGTGTGCACCTCCGCAGGCGGTGCGTGCTACCTGTGCAGCCTCCCGTGGCTGACAGCAGGTGGGCTGATGGTGCTGGTTTCCACACTGCTCTGCGCAGTCCTGTCTGCTCTCACTGGGATGTTTGCTGGTGGAAAGCGTCTGAGTAAGGTAAGGCCGCCTTTCCAGATAGGCTGTTCTTGTTACTCCAGCTGATGAGACACGGGTTAAGCCCCTGGTGCGTACCAGGCGTGGTGCTGATGGGAGCCGAGGAAAGGGCCCACCCTTCATGGGAGCCGACAGGACGTGCTCACAGTGGCTGGTCTCCCGGGTCCCTGGGCATCCCGACTTGACACGCTCAGACCTGTGCTATGAGGTCTCATGCCTTCCTTCTCAGAAAGACAGGGTCCCTGGGACTGTAACCAGGGGACTGTCCAGAGCTACTGGCACAGAGGCACAGGCAGCTGGCTGACGGGGGGCCAAGAGGAGACAGACCCCGTCCTCATCCTGCCTCATAAAATGCAGTTTCCTCTTCTAGAGTGATGTTTTCCTTTAGAGTTCTTGCATCCTTTGGCCTCTGACCCCTTCATTCATCAGCTGCTTGTGGTGGCAGGGTGGCGAGAGAGAGGTGGGCAGTCCCAGTTGGTCCACAGTGCCCAGAGCCCAAGGGACCCAGTGCAATGACTCGTCACAGGGCCACAGACGGCCCCCCCCCCGCCCCCCGCAACCTGTGTGGTGTCGTTTACCACACATATCTCTCCCCGCTGGAGCATGGGCTTCCCTAGAGCAGTCTGATTCTCCAGGGCCTGACCAGGCTCACAGTATCAAGCTCTATCATGTACTAGCTGCACACAGTTAGTAGAACAAATATCTAGTAGTACTGAATGACAGCCATTGAGTCCTCATTTTACTTTAAATGCTTTAAATTAGTGTATTTAAGGGCTAGTACTGTGATGCCAACTGCTGTAATGGAAACTCTCTGGATTTCTGGAAAGTTCTTGGAGAACTTAGGTGTCTGGTTCGGTGGAATATAGCCTTGGGGCTCTTTGGTTTCCAGTAGCAGGCAGTGGCTCAGAGGGCAAGGACAGGCTGCAAGGAGGGTCCAGCCTGGGACTGGTGGGCGAGCGCTGCAAGCTCTGGCACTGCCGAGACCGCTTGGGTCCAGACATCTTCAGTCTCCTTGTCACTCAGCTTAGGACTTGCAGTCCGGGGAGGACCGCGCTGCTGTTTCCATGTCCTCCTGGCGGTGCTCGGGGGGACGGGGAGTAGTGGGTGCCGGGCGTGAGAGGCAGCAGTGTCTGTCACGGCAGGTTAGGTTCTGTGAGCGAAAGCTGTAAGCTCGGGCAGCAAGAAGATGATGTGCTGTTCAGATTTTTCCCTTATAAAATACATTTTCCTTTTTACAGAATCCACCTCAATGCAACTCAAGGTGGTCGGAGTTAGATCTTCTCATCTTGCTGGGGACCGTGGGCCACATGTTGAGTCTGGGCGCCAGCAGCTTCATCGAAGAGGAGCCCCAGACCTGGTACTTCCTCGTCAACACGCTGTGCCTAGCTCTGTGCCACGAAATCTACAGAAACTGCTTTCTGGGAGACGACTGTGCGCCTCAGCGTTGCCCGCACGCGGGAGAGGACTTTGACGGGGTCGCAGTGGCCCCACAGGGCAAGAGCCCTGGCCCTGACGTGTGGGAGCTCGACAGAGCGTCCAAGCACCCCTCTCCTGTGGGAGCGCTCAGAGGCCCTGAAAGGTGGATGGTGCTGGCGAGCCCGTGGCTGATTCTGACCTGCTGCCGGCTGCTTCGGTCACTGAACCAGACGGGTGTGCAGTGGGCCCACCGGCCTGACCTGGGGCACTGGCTCACCAGGTGAGGGCAAAAGCTGTGGCCACGGGCCAGACCCTCCATAGGCCTGTTTTTCATATTCAGGATAGAAGTGGTATTTGAGATCTGAAGAAATAGAAAACTGACCCGTGATTTGACATTGAGAGGTGAATTTATTTGAGGCTAGCTTGATAGTTTGGTTTTTTATCGCTGAATCCCTGTAAGTGTTCATGTTTGAGAACCTGTGAATTTTAAAATGATCACTGCAGCAGGATGTAGTTTGTCACTCGCTGCCCTGTGTCCCCAGTGGTGCGAGGCTGGGGTGACAGGCTGGCAGGGCATGTGCCCAGGAGCCCTTGGGAGAGTGGCTGTGCCTCCTGTGCTTCCGCCCTTCTCTGCCCTCCTTCCTCTCTCCCCGCCCCCAGGAAGGGCAGCGGCGTTGGCTGGAGCCTGTAGGTGAGCCTTCAGCCTCCTCTGAGGCCTCTCGTGAGTGGCTGAGAAATGTAGAAAGTACAGCAGATACAGAGGATTGAAGTACAGAGAAGAGACTAGGACAGAAAAGACCAGCATTTGGCTACATCGGCTTAACGGCTCTTGAATACTTGGGCTTTGTGAGCGTGAGCTGCAGTGACTAGAACAGGAAAGAGCCCTGCCTTCCCAGGGCTCAGCTCGCTGAGGTGGCAGGGAGTGGTGGGCAAGGGCCAGGCAGAGAGAGGGCCTGTGACAGCCACGTGCCCAGCCTCTTCACCAAGTCTCCCCGCCTGGGAGGGGGCAGACACTCCTGAGTGAGTCTGTCTGCACTGACGAGTGAATGGAAGAGGACAGTGCCGGGATGTGTGCGTCTCCCATGAGTGGGCGCACGCTGGTAAATACGCAGTTTGCACACAACCTCTTCACCTGTGGTTGGGGAAAATGAGGCTGCCCCAGAAAGGGGGCACCAGGGGAGCCAGTAGGCAGTGTTGAATATATCACTGCCCTGGCCAGTGCAGAGCTGATGGTAGGTACCAGTTGTGAATGAGCAATGAGAGATTGGGTTAACGGCCCTTTATTTGTTCCACTTTAAGAAACTGTTTGAATTTTAAAAACCAAAAATTTGCTTTTCAGGAAAATGAGCTCTTTTTAGTACAGTTCTTAGAAAGCCACTTGGTGTAGATCCATAATATCACTAGTTATCCTTGGTAGTAATTTTTGGCATTTTACATTTCATTTCAGCTCTGATCATAAAGCTGAACTCTCTGTTCTGGCCGCAGTTTCCCTCATCATGATTTTTGTGTTGGTTCAGAAGAGGTGCTCCCTGGCATCAAAAGTGGCCATGGCGTTTGGCCTGCTGGGCATCTATTGCTACAGGGTGGCCATTGGAAATCTGCTGTTCCCATGGCAACAAAACAACAAAGACATTTCAAAGTAAGTGTACTGGCAGACACAAGCATTTGTTTTTAGATCTGTTCTAATGTTTTATGTACTAAAAAATGCCATGCAATCTTGAGAACATTGGAGTTTGGTCTTTGTGAATTGTGATTTTGTCAACGGTTACTGACAGTGCCTCAGTGAACCAATTCTGTTAGCCTCTTTTTTTGATAGGAGAGAGACAACCTGGAAGTAAGGTCACTAAGATTTATTTATTTATTTTTTTAGTAAGGGATTCTTTAAAAATAAACAATTTAAAGGATTCAGTTTTGCTCCATCAAGAAGTAACTAGTAGTGAGGATGATAACAAGTGGATGCTGCCTAGGAGTTGGGGGGTGAAGCATGCCAGAAAACCAAACTTTCCCATAACTTACGTGAGTTCCTGGAGCGGGGGCTCATGGTGATTGAATCGTCAGTACCACTTTTTGCATGTCAAAGTGGCAGTTTTTTTGTTTTTAATGGTGATGTGGGCTGGGGTGGGCAGAGCCTGTTCTGGAGGGCTGTTCATAAAACATGTTAAGAACCTTGACTTTGTCCAACCCTCTGACTTGGGTGTCCTCTTCTAGAATTTATCTCAAAAATACAACCAGAGGTGAGGCGAGAGACTGGGATACGGGCATGCTCTCTGAAGCATTACTTTACAGTTGCACAGAGTAAAAAACAAGGTAGTTGGCCAACAGTAGTGGGTAAGCCTCGGAGTTATGGTTTCAGGTCTTACATTTAAGTCTTTAATCCATTTTGAATTTATTTTTGTGCATGATGTAAGAGAGTTGTCCAGTTTGATTATTTTAAACATAGCTGTGTAGTTTTCCCAACACCATTTATTGAAGAGGCTGTCTTTCCCCCATTGTATATTGTTGCCTCCTTTGTTGTAGATTAATTGCCCATATAAGTGTAGGTTCATCTGGGCTCTCTATTCTATTCCATTGATCTATGTTGTGTGTTTGTGCATTACCATACTGTTTTGATTACTGTAGCTGTGTAGTATGGTTTAAAGTTAGGGCATGTGATACCTCTGTCTTTGTTCTTCTTTCTCAAGATTGTTTTGGCTATTTGGGGTCTTTATTGTTTCCCTA
>NW_006795769.1:1280886-1283423 GCF_000442215.2 Lipotes vexillifer | reverse complement strand
CCCTACAAATTTTAGAATTCTTTGTTCTAGTTCTGTGAAAAACACCATTGGTATTTTGATAGGGATTACATTGAATCTGTAGATTGCTTTGCATAGTATGGTCATTTTAACAGTATTAATTCTTCCAATCCAAGAACATGGGATATCTTTCCATCAGTTTGTGTTGTCTTCAGTTTCTTTCATCAGTGTCTTATGGTTTTCCAAATACAGGTCTTTTACCTCCTTAGTTAGATTTATTTCTAGGTATTTTATTCTTTTGATGCAGTTGTCAGTGGGATTGTTTTCTTAATTTCTCTTTATGATAGTTTGTTGTTAGTTATAGAAATGCAACAGGTTTCTGTGTATTAATTTTGTACCCTGCAACTTTACTGAATTCATTGATGAGCTCTAGTAGTTTTTTGGTATTGTCTTTAGGATTTTCTATGTATAGTATCATGGCATCTGCAAACAGTGACAGTTTTATTTCTTCCTTTCCAATTTGGATGTCTTTTATTTCTTTCTCTTATCTGATTGCTGTGGCTAGGACTTCCAATACTATATTGAATAAAAGTGGCGAGAGTGGGCATCCTTGTCTTGTTCTTGATCTAGATCTTTTCACCACTGAGTATAATGTTAGCTGTGGTCTTATCGTATGTGACCTTTATTATGTTGAGGTATGTTCCCTCTATACCCACTTTCTAGAGAGTTGTTTTTTCTTTTTATCATAAATGGATGTTGAATTTTGTGAACTGCTTTTTCTACATCTATTGAGATGATCATATGGTTTTTATTCTTCAATTTGTTAATGTTTTGTATCACTTTGATTGATTTGTGGATATTGAATCATCTTTGCATCCTTGGGATAAATCCTACTTCATCATGGTGTGTGATCCATTTAATGTTTTGCTGAATTCGGTTTGCTAATATTTTGCTGAGGATTTGTTACCTGTGTTCATCAGTGATATTGGCCTTTAATTTTTCTGTGTGCAATATCTTTGTCTGGTTTTGGTATCAGGGTGATGCTGGCCTCATAGTATGAGTTTGGAAGCATTCCTTCCTCTGTAATTTTTTGGAATAGTTTGAGAAGGATAGGTATTAACTCTTCTCTAGATGTTTGGTATTGCTTTCCTAATCAGAGAAAGAAAAGCAAGTGTTATCCTCTCTAAAAAGGTGTCAAGGTGAATTCTGAGGGCTATGGCCCAGTTGTTTGGGTGGCTGAGGGGCACAAGGGCCACACCTGGAAACAAGACCTGTCAACTGGTGTGGGACATCAAGGTGATGCCAAGGGCCTGGCTGAGGTGACGGCAGAGTGGCAGGCCTTCACCTGAGGCAGGGAGGTCAGGTGAGGAGGGCATGGTGGGGAGACATCTTAAAGACTGTTCACTTCGAAGTCTGAGACTCTGGGCAGATGTCAAGGCTGGATGTCACATGTGAGGGCGTCCAGTCCAGGGGTGTTTGTTTAAACCTCAAAGTGCAACACATGAATAAATTCCTCTTTCCTCTCGGATACACCTGATTTCAGCATCACTCACTTCAAGACTTCGATGACTTCCTTACATTTCATGGATAGAACAGCATGTACCTTGTTGGTGCCCAAAATATAGGCCAGTGCACCCTTTCATTAACCTGCACTGCTTGGTTCACGTCCGTCCCGTAGAATGCGTCCATTCTCCACCCTGATCTGTCCTGATTCTAGACCCCTCTTGGTTCTAGATTGGCCCCAGTTCTGAAGCTGCCCTAATCCTGGGTCTCCCTGAATGCTGCTTCTCTCCTTTCGGCCCCGCAGGCGCTGCTGTCCATCAGTATTCTAGAATCCTCCACATCGAACTCTTGACTGTCTTCTCCGCTCTGAAGCCCAGACCTGGCTGGGGCAGGAAGCCAGTTTTCAGTGGTTCTGGATGTGCAGGCACAGCTGACTGGTTAGGGCAAGAGGTGGATCCATTAAAGGCATCCGGTGGCACTCTCCCTCCTGTTCACAGTCAGTCCTCCTCGATACAGAACCCAGCCCCTTTCTTCTTTGAAACTTCTCTGATTACTTGGACCTTTGCTCATTTCCCCGTCTTTGACCCTGTGGGTCCGTCATCAGCACTCAGCTTAGCACACACCTTGGCTGTGGTTGCATCTGACCCCAGCTCCTCCACCAGGGTGAGCCCCGTGGCAGGCCTCATATCAGCCTCTGGTGTCTCCATGTTGCCAGTAGATAGTGCTCCACTCTTTAAATTAAACTGATCATCCTAAAAAAAAAAAAAAAAAAGCATTTTTTAAAAACGCAGAAACTGGGCTTGCCCGGTGGCGCAGTGGTTGAGAATCCCCCTGCCAGTGCAGGGGACACAGGTTTGATCCCTGGACCGGGAAGATCCCACATGCCGCCGAGCAACTAAGCCCATGCACCACAACTACTGAGCCTGTGCTCTAGAGCCCACAAGCCACAAATACTGAGCCCATGTGCCACAACCACTGAAGCCCGCACGCCTAGAGCCCGTGCTCCACAACAAGAGAAGCCACCGCAGTGAGAAGCCCATGCACGGCAACAAAGAGTAGCCCCCGATCCCTGCGAC
>NW_006795769.1:1258911-1280248 GCF_000442215.2 Lipotes vexillifer | reverse complement strand
CTACTCGGGGATTTTTGTGTCTCCATACAAATTTTAAGACTTTTTTGTTCTAGTTCTGTAAAAAAAAAAAAAAAAAAAAAAAAAGCATTTTTTAAAAACGCAGAAACTGGGCTTGCCCGGTGGCGCAGTGGTTGAGAATCCACCTGCCAGTGCAGGGGACACAGGTTTGATCCCTGGACCGGGAAGATCCCACATGCCGCCGAGCAACTAAGCCCATGCACCACAACTACTGAGCCTGTGCTCTAGAGCCCACAAGCCACAAATACTGAGCCCATGTGCCACAACCACTGAAGCCCGCACGCCTAGAGCCCGTGCTCCACAACAAGAGAAGCCACCGCAGTGAGAAGCCCATGCACGGCAACAAAGAGTAGCCCCCGATCCCTGCGACTAGAGGAAGCCCCGCATGCAGCAACGAAGACCCAACGCGGCCAAAAATAAATAATAAATAAGATAAATAATTTTATTTTTAAAAAATGCATAAACCTTTTCCTAAGAAAATCTGATATAGGAAAATTCAGTTTTCAACACAGATACATTCTTTTTTTTTTAAATTTATTTACTTTATTTAATTTTTGGCTGCATTGGGTCTTCATTGCTGAGTGCAGCTTTCTCTAGTTGAGGCGAGCAGGGGCCACTCTTTGTTGCGGTGTGCGGACTTCTCATTGCGGTGGCTTCTCCTGTTGTGGAGCACAGGCTCTAGTCGCGCGGACTTCAGTAGTTGTGGCTCGCGGTCTCTAGAGCACAGGCTCAGTAGTTGCGGCGCACGGGCTTAGTGACTGCTGCATGTGGGATCTTCCCGGACCAGGGCTTGCTTGAACCCGTGTCCCCTGCATTAGCAGGCGGATTCTTAACCACTGCACCACCAACGATGTCCCCAGATACATTCTTAAGGTGAACATTTCATTTAAAATTTTATTTACTTAGCGTCACTTTAAATAATCAGCTTTTCTAATATTATATAAAATGTTTGATTTATGAAATTGATGTAAAATATGTTTTAGGAATGTATAGTGCCATAAATTGTATCCTTTACAGATGATGACTGTGCTAAAATACTTAATCCACAGTAGTATTTAATATTTACTGTGTGCCAAACGCTTTACGTGCGTTCTCTTGTTTAATTGTCAGGACAGCCTTGTGAGGTGTTGGTACCACTTCTCTTCATTTTATGAATAAGAAGCTGAGCATCAGAAGTTGTAATTAACTTGTCCCAACAGCAGAGCTCGTCTGTGGCAGTGCCCAGACTAACCTGGCGCCACCTTCCTCCAGACCCGCAGTCTGGACCGCACCACTGTATGTGTGTGTCTATACACACATGCAAGCACGTACTTAAATCTGCTTGGTTGTGAACATGCTCGGTTGTGTCTTAGCATTTATGAACTTACGGAATTTCCTGACAGAGCTGGACCTTATCCTACTGCAGTGGTTTTTCAAACTAACTATGCAAAGTAGGTGGACAGTTCTTTTGGCTACAAGTAATGGCTCTGGTCCTACACCTAGGTGATCCTTGGGCCACAGGAGCAAGTTTTCCTGTAAGCCGGCTCCATCAGAGAAGTGAGCACAGAGCGGACAGGCCTGCCGGCCTCTGGGTGTGGCGTCCTGGGGGGGCTGATGTGCAGATGCAGACGCCCTCACTTTCACAGAGCTCCCCCGGTGGGTGGGTCCTGAAGCTTGTACTGTCAGCTCAGTAGACACGTGGTTTTCATGGGAAAACGTGTGTTTGAATTTTTCTAGCTGGTGCTAATGAATCTGACTTGTTTTGCTTTCTTTAGGGGCATCACCGAAGCTCGTTTTGTTTATGTCTTTGTCCTTGGCATTCTGTTCACGGGCACCAAAGGGTTGCTTAAATCTCAGATCACTGCTGATGACTTCACAGTCAAGACCGTGGGCCTCTGGGAAATATACAGCGGGTTAGTTCTGCTAGCGGCGCTGCTCCTCAGACCCCACAATCTTCCCGTCTTAGCCCTGAGCCTCGTCATCCAGACCATCATGACTCAGTTCATCTGGCGGCCCCTGAGGCACGACGCAGCTGAGGTCACCGTGATGCATTACTGGTTTGGTCAAGCGTTCTTCTATTTTCAGGTAGGTTTTCATCATTATCGTGGGTAGAAGACTCTTAACTCTTTATGTCATTTATCTTTTAGTTTTTCTTTGAGAAAATTTTACCGTAAGCTAGGAAGTTATACTGTATGTTTAGTGAAAGAACTGTCAGTATGGCATGGTGAATCATGCTTAAATTGCACATATAGCGTAAAGTACGTTTAGTTATTTAAGACAGACATCCTTGGTGGCGGTGTATAGTAGCTGTGCTGGATCTACTTTCAGCGGGCGGTTAGGGCAGCGCATCATGTTCCCGTGGCTTTATCAGATGTGGATGATGACTGCTCTCACCTGCTCCCCTGGCTGTCAGCATTGGGCATTTCTGGGGCTCACACTTGGTTATTAATCTCTTGGGCCCCGTGGTTGTCACGTCTTCTCTCCCGTGTTGAAGGGCCCGTAAAGGCAAGTCCAGCCGCCTCCAGGGTAGACCTCATGGTGCAGCTGTGTACTTGGGAAGCACCTGGACAGGTGAACAGAGCATCCAGCTCCTGGCCTTGGAGGGACCGAGTTCCACCCCAGCCTTCCTGCATCGCTGCCCTGGGTCAGGTGGCCCCGCCCTTGACCTGTACCGCACGCATCACCCCTGAGGGTGGAGCGCAATCGCCAGAGTCCCCATCTCACTCCGCACTCTCCGGCCAAGGAACTTTGCAAACCTACTGAACGTCTAAGTGTGTTTTCCCATCTGTACAGTGAGGATCTGTATTTCCTCCCTTCTCCTCTGTCTAGACCCTGGAGCTTGCCTGGTTCCCTGTGTCCTGGCAGCTTGGCCTGGGGCCTCTTCCTCGTCTCCTGGTTTCCGGCTGCTTCCAGCCTCACCACAGTTGCACGGCTTTTCCTTTTGTTCCCTGAAGCCCAGAAGTGGGTAGGGGTAAAGTACTAGAAATCTGTAAGTCCTGGAGGGATGTGACCTGACCCTCCCCCCGTCTGTGCCTCCCCAGTCCTCCAGCCCCACTTTGCTTCCATCTCCCTTTCACTCCAGCTGTAGCCTCGCCCCAAGGACCCCCACTTTCAGTGCCTACCATTGTCACCAGGACCCCGCAGCGACGCCACAGCTGGGGTCCTTGCGGATCCAGGGCGTGGACCACACCTCCCTGGCGTCTGAGCCGCCCGTCGCGGGAAGGCGCCCTCTCTGACAGCCAAGCACCGGACCGCGGATTCTGTTCCTTGTGTGTGCCTCATGCTGTTTTACCACCGAGGACACAGCTGTTCGTACCTCTCAGAAGGTGTCAGGCGTGACGGATGTGGGGAAATGCAGGGTGCCATCCGGGAGTGGGAAGACAGCGAAGGGACCGGCGTGGACGTGGGCCCCGAGCGGGGCGCGAGGAGAGCGGCCGAGGGCCTCTTCCGGGCGCGCCTGCGTTAGGCTGTCCGGCCGGCCGGTTGGCGTAGCTCACGTGTGGCCTCGGAAGCACTGTAGGTTTCGCTGCACATTTCAAGAAATGTCCAGATAGCCCACATCAGTCTGTTTCCTCTCTTCATCTGGACGTCACTCGCAGGCCTGTTCCTGGGGGTTGCCTCCCGTCTGGAGGTCAGTTAATGATCGGCACTCTGTCTCTGAGCACAAGTGGCTTGGTGGGGAATGGGAGCGCTGTCACATCAGAAGACCGCCTCGTCCCTCCGCCTTCTCCAGGCTCCCCAGGGCCCAGCTGAACCGTGGGCCTGTCTGATAAACGCAGGACACCCCTGCCCGGGGGTGCACAGCCCCACAGCTCTGCGTGGGAGCCCTCCCGGCAGCGCCCACACAGTCTGCAAGCTGCAGGTGCGTCCTGGGGGCACAGCAGACCCTGCTGGCCTGATCAGGCAGGTGCCTACAGTCTCCCTCTGAACCCAGACAGAGAAGGCGGCTACTGCTCAGGCAGCCTCGCTCAGCGCTGAGGCCTCAGTGTCAGGAAGACTGACCACAGGTGACGCCCGAGCGAGGAGGCAGACTCTGACGTTCGGTGTGCTCCTCTGGGGGCCATGTGGCCTCGTCCCACGGGGGTGAGCACGAAGCTTCCGTGATGGCGTGTGATGCTGGCACATCTCAGGCGCTACCCGTGGGCAGCCAGAGTGCACGAGTTCAACGGCCACGGGCGTCCCTGCAGCGGGCACCATCAAACGTGCTAGAGGTCCTCAGGAGCAGACCAGCGCAGGTCGGCCCTTGCACGGCGGGCCCCACAGCAGGCCAGACGAGCAGCAGTTGTGCGGCCTTGGGAGCAGAGCACCCCTGGGGCCGTCCTCATCTCCCCTCCCACAGCCCTTCCCTCAGGCGTCTCCCTTTTCTCACTGTCGGGTTTCCTGGCAGGAGAATCACAGGCTCTCCGCTCCTTCCGGCCTTCAGCTCACCAGCTCCTCGTGGTACGGGGTCAGGAGCGTGGTGCCCGGCTGGCATCCACAGCTCTCCACGGGCCCCTGGGTCTCTCCCTGCCTCGGTTCCCCACCTGCACGGTGTCAGGACTGTCGAGGATCTAGCGAGTTAATGCAAGGAAAGCCCCAGAGCATGCAGGCCGCACCTTAGGTCGACCCTCTCTGACGGCTGAATCGGCTTCAGCGGGACCTCCAGCGACCTGCCTGGTGTGGGACCCGCTTTTCCATCTTCGGCCCACCTCCCCTCAGCGTGGCGTTTGGGACTCTTGTTCTCCCTCCCCTGCTCCTCTCAGCAGCTCTAGGGTCTTCTCTTTCTCCAGGGAGGGGGTTGTGCAGTTGGGGGAAAGCCCAGGCGGACGTGGGCAGAGCAGGGGGTCAAGGGGGAAGCTGCATGAAGGAGGTTATTGACGAGGGAAGAGCGCGGCTCTGAGATGTTTGGGGTCTGCACCACGACCCAGCGACTGCCTGGAGTGCCACACGGCTGAGGGAGAAGGCGGTGGGCCTCACCCAGCCGGACTTGTGTCCCAGGCCGTCGGGTCAAGAGCTCCCGGGAGGGGCCTTCGCTGGGCTGGGACAGACATTTGTGCCGTCAGACCCGTAAACATCATGAGTGTCTCAGAAAAGGCCCCCAGCCTCAGTAAAGACTGAGAGTGGAGAGGGACCGAACCCTGTGAGACCCTCCCTGGGATTCAAAGCCCCGCCCTCCCTGCGCGGGGCAAGCTGTCCTGTTACTGGCCCAGATCTTGAACCTGACACCTGAGCCGCACGCCAGGCAGCCAGCTCGCCCTCCCTCCGCCCCTAATGGCGGCGTCCACCCTCGAGCGAGCCGTGTGGCAACACCGCCTTCAGCTCCCCCGTGCCACGTGCAGCCCTCAGACTGGGTCCCTGAGGAGGGAGGTCGGTGTGTCTGAAGTAAATAGATCTGGGGAAGTTTGGAATTTTCCATAGTTCATCATCAGACTTACATTTGTATAATTTCTCGAAGGTAAAAGACATTCCACTTGCTCTTCCTGCCTGGGCGTGAGGTGGGCAGGTGGAGGGACAGCATCTAGGGTCAGCCCCGGAACCAGGAGTGAACGGGCAGCTGGGGCGCCTGTGTGTCCAGGTCACCGTGACCGGCTCTCAACAGTTGCTAGTGGCCATGGTATGAGACCAGCCGGCTCAGCCTGTTTCTCCCCGTGTCCAGGGAAACTCCAACAGCATCGCCACCGTAGACATCTCAGCAGGCTTCGTGGGCCTGGACGCCTATGTGGAGATCCCAGCCATGCTCCTGACGACGTTTGCGACATACACGGGGCCTGTGCTGTGGGCCAGCCACCTGGTAAACTTCCTGACCTCAGAAGCCAGCAGGTGAGGCTCCTTCATCTTTAATCTGATGGCAGATTAACTCGTGTTCCAGAGACAGGGTGCCTGAACCCCAAGGGCTCAAAGGTCTCGATTTTCATCCGTTTCCTTGACCTTGAACAGTCCACAGTGCGTGGCAGGGCTGGTCTGTGTGGGGGCGGCTCAGACGCCCCTGCTGGCTTTTTCCAGCTCGTACCAAGGTGTGTCTCCAGAGGGACAAGAAGGAAGGTCTCTTTTCATTTTCTCTACTTGCCAGTGACCTGGTTGGAGCACAGGGCGGGGGGGATGGGGGGGATGGGGGGTTCCCTTTGGAACAAGAGCACAGGAGATGCTGCTTCTCACTTCCAGGATCCCTGCTGGAGGGAGACAGGGGCCCGGACAATCCTGAGGGGCTGGCAATGGGGGTGCGACTCTGTGTTGCCCTGTCCTGCCCCCATGGAGTCCAACGGTCACCAGCCCCGAAGGCTCCTTTCCCAGCGGACTGACGGGGCAGCCCACTGCTCTGTCCTGCCCAGCGCATCCCTCCGTCCACCCCTCCCCTGCCTGTTCACTCCCCAGCATTCCCCGCCCCTCACACTCAGTGCTTCCTTCCTCGTTTATACCCGCTCCGCTCAGAAAGGGGGCTTCGTGAGGAAGGGACCTCCAGCTTCTAGCCACACGGTGACCGCGGTGCCCGGGCCCACCTGGCAGAGTGCAGCCCAGGTGGTGTGTGGCTGCCTGATTCTGCGCTTCCCACGCGGGCCCTGGCTCCCCGGTCTGTAAAACGGGCAATGGTGTCGCCGCCATGGGTTGTAGGCCCATGTGAGGTGCCGTGGGGTGTGAGGCTCCCTTAGCACCTCTGAACTCCCAGCACGCTCCCCTCCACACCCCGGGAGGGTCAAGCGGGTCAGGGAGGCCCCAGGAGGACACTTTGCAGCTGAGGGGAGGGCGAGCTTCCTGCCCCCGCCCCCCTCGGGGCCCGCACCTCCCCGCCCGAGGAGGCCTCACTGTGGTGACGTCTGACCCCACAGTGAACCCACCCCCGCTTCCTCGGCCCCCTTCACGGGTTCTTCTCAGTCCCACGTGTCACCCCCAGACCAGCTCCTGAGACACAGGCCTCCGGGACCCTCTGCCTCTGCACCAAGCTCATGTCCACATTGGTGGACGGGGCGAAGGTGAGCGTCAGATTTTGGAGCAAGAAAGCAAGGGACGGTTCCCCCTGAGGAGGGTGGGCTTCTGCTCTGAGGCCGCGGCTCCCGGTGGGCTCCACCTGCTCTCCAAAGTGCCATGGCTGAGCCTTGGCTTCCCCAGCGAGAGGCTCTCTTTCCCCAGCCGCAGGCTTCCTGAGGACGAGGGGAGTGCCTGCGTGTGGCCTCTGGGGTGTCTTTGGGCAGACTCCCCTCTGATCAGCCGCTGCCTATCTGGTCTCCCGCGAGCCGAGCGCCTCTGGCGGGAGCGGACGGACGTGGGGTCACTGTGCAGGGGCCCAGGACACCCTTCCAGGCTTTCGTGCTGGACGTGAGCCCACGTCAGCACAGGATCGCCGCCGATCTGGGGGTTCTTTCATTAGCGGATTCCTAGGTGCCCCGGGGGGTGGGTTTGGTGGGGTCGAGAGGCCCAAACTGACCGACAGGTGTCTTTGCATGTCGGGGACCAAGGGGCCGTGAGCCGGTGAGGTGCGCTCACCGCTGCCCCAGAGGGCTGCCTGCCCTGGAGCATGGTTCTCTGCGTGTACCGCGCCTGCAGACCCCAGGTCTGCTGGGCAGGGGGACCCAGGTGGGTGAGGGCCAGACGGTGAGAGCCTGGGCGTCTGTGAAGAGCAGCTTCCTGGTGCTAAAATCACAACTTGATTTTCCTGGCACTTCTCATCTATTCCACTTGTACTGGGGAGAAAAAAAGACATGAAAGCATTCTTTTAAAGTGAGTTGAAAGCGTTTTCATCAGTTGGAGCATTGTATGGTGTTTGCCCCAGTTAAGGAATGTTTCTCCTTTATTTTAGAAAAGGTTTTTCTTCATTTTCACTCAAGTTTCATTCATTGTTTCTATTTTTTCTAGTAAAAAAAAACTATAACCAGATTAAAGTGGTAGAAAAAGAAGATATATTCCTAATGGCTTAAAATTTGGGCCCTGGGTGGCCTGTGCCCTTCTGCTTTGAGAGCTGGCCTCCGGTCTGGAGCTCGGCAGTGGGGACAGCCGAGCGGTCCAAGCTGCAGGTCCTTCGTTCATCCCCTAGGTCGCAAATTGTCATTTGTTGAGGTTACGGGAACTGTCACCCCACTGGCTGTCACTCTGGAAGGGACTCCAGTCAGTGTCTTCGGAGTGTGTGAAATCGAAACACAAGGAAGTGAGTGTCCTGAGCTCCCCTCCCTCACTGTCTGGTCAAGAGGGGAGTGGGGTCAGCAGGCTCCCAGCTGAGCACAGACACCCTGATGCCCCAGGAGGGGGCAGCAGAGCCCGCGCTGAGGCCCGTCATCCACTAGGCCTTTCCCTAGGGTGCCCTTTGCTGGGTGTTGGGGGAAAGGCCCTGGGGAGGGAGGAGGCAATGCTTCGGGGCCCAGCTCTCCAGGGATCCCCTGCCGGATGGACTGGATCCCAAGTGGGACCCAAGGCGTGGGCGTGAGGAGTCACTCCAGGAGCGCGTGGTCTGGTGGGGCAGCGGTGAAATGAGCCAGTCACAGCGCTGCTGTGAGGGGTCAGGACAGCATCCCAGAAGAGGGCCTGCAGGTGGGAGTCGAGGCTGCGTGATGCAAGGAGAAGGAAGCAGAGCGTGCTGCCTACTGAGGGTGACGGGCAACTGGAGAGCCCAGCAGGAAGGACGGGCACTGAAGCCCCAGTGGGGAGCCAGTTAGGGCCAGGTGAGGACATCTGCATGCGTGGTGGAGCCCCTGCGCCAGGAGGGGTTAGCAGCAGCGATGCATGTCGCGGATGCCTGCGGACAGGCCACCTGGAGACTCCGTGCAGGGTGTGAGGAGAGGCGCCAGGACCGGAATCTGGAAAGCCTGGCCCCCGAGGATCTGTGGGTTGACGAGGAGTGAAAGGTGCCTGGGTGGTGGAACTTGTCATCCCGAAATGGTCACAGTCCCCGGAAGGTGCCTTGAAGAACAGGCTAGGTTTATGTAATGTGTGGAGATGGCTTGGAAACAAAGGCAGTGCGTGCATGTGCCTTGAGGGGGACTGTTCTTATTTCAGGAGTGAGCCAACGTCCCCAGACCAGACCAGACAGACCAGACACCCCCCTGGACACCACACGTATCTCATCCTTGCGTGATTTTCTTTTCATTGTTTATATGTTATAACGTGTATAATTTTAAAATAAATAACTGTAGAATTTGGGGGTGCATTTTTCAAAACTATTTTGCAGATTGTGGTGGCCCTAAGTGACTGGAGGTGCCCGTCTGCAGCTGTCCTCTCCTCGGGCGCCACAGTGCCCACCAGACTAAGTCCCAGGAACAGGAATTACTGTAGTCAAAGTACAAATATCGATTATGTGTGTGTGTTCATGCCTCACATGATCCAGAAGTGGCGTGTACTAATGCACATTTCCCTTTTTATTAACAGCGGTTCGGCACTGAGTCATGCTTGCTTCTGCTACGCACTGATTTGTTCTATTCCAGTTTGTGCATATATCATTTTTGTGACATCCCTGCGTTATCATTTATTTATATGGAGTGTGTTTTCTCCAAAGCTTCTCTATGAGGGAATGCATCTACTCATCACAGCTGCTGTCTGTGTATTCTTCACAGCAATGGACCAAACCAACACAAAATCTTAGACTAAGTTATTAAAAAGAATATATTTTTTAAACTTTACTGTTTACTTCATGGATTTGCATAATGAAAGAAATCTGTTTAAATGCAAGATCATTCTTAAAAGAACAAGATGTGAATTCTGTAAGGTTGATAATAGTTTCCATTTCTTTGACTACTGTACTTGAATTTAGGTTAAATAGTAAGTGGTTTAAAAAGGTCATTTTGAAATACTTAGTTTGGATACAAATTGTATTCCCCTGTTGACAATCACTCCAGAAACTTCTGAACTTTTCATTTCCTCTGGATAAGTTACCCAAATATATCTGTTTAAACTGAAGAATAAAAAGTTTCCAGGTTTGTCACAGTGCACGGGTGCCTCGGAGGGCCTGGGGGCTCTGTGGGACGGGGCTCATCTGCTGCCGGGGTCCCCTCGCAGAACTCAGGAACTACCGGGGTCCCCAGCTGCTTGGGTTTATGTGGGCTATGTCTGTCAGCATTTATGGCATTTAAAATTAAAACTAAGGCATTCAAAAATATGTATTCATTTGAAAGTAAGGTTATAAACCCATTGTGTGTTAATATAACATTTTAAAGAAAAATATTTTTTCCAAAACAAAAGTATGGAGCGAGGAGAGTGGCATTGCCTTACATTTTTGTAAATCTAATGTCTGACTTAATTGAAGGTGGTTGGATTCTGCATCTGTCTGTTGTGGTCTGTGTGTGTGTGGTTGCAGCAGTCGCACAGATATGTCATTGGAAAAGGGAAGAGTACTTTAATATCCTTTTCTGATCATCATGGATGTTCTTTCTTGATAACTGCACTAAAATTGGACCTGTGATAGTTTCTTAAAGGTTAGTTGGAGAAAGAAGAAATGAGCGTGTGTAAAACAGGTGAAGACCTACTCAGGTCTCACCTGAGTGAACAGACTGGCACCCATGTCCGCTGCCAGGTTTGACAAGGACTGTGGCCATGTTAGGTACTCTTGTTGGGGAAAGCTGGGTGAATTGTACGTGGGACTCTCAGTAATATTTTTATAACTTGTGAGATTTAAACTTTTTCAAAATTAAAGTTATTTTTAAAAAGAACAGATCAGTTGCATTGTGGAATCTGAAACCATATCATTGAACTTTCATGCTCTGCTTCATTAAAATCCATTGATCTGTCTTGCTCCCTGAATGGATCTTTCACGTGAGGGATCGGTCCACTTCTGCCAGCACGTCCTAAGGGACCTGGTGCCCCTGTGCTGAGCTACGGCGGTGAGGTGCACCGTGACCACAGTCATAGCGGTTTGACCCACTGTTGCTCTTAATGTGCTTGGTGCCCATCACAGGCAGCTTGTAGATTTTATTCGAAAGAATGAACCTCTGATCGTTCTTGCTGAGGTACTAGGAATTAGAGCCTGATTTCAAGTATTTGAACAAGTATTTGCTTCCTGGGTGCCAGCACATCCTGGGCTCTGGGGAACCTTAGTGAACAAAGCAGGCAAAACTCTGCCCTCATGGAGCTGACATTCTAATGGAAGAAGGCAGATATAACTCAGATCCATTGTTCCCTGCTGAGAAGAAAATAATAAAGAAGGGAAGTGTGTAAAGAGTGGCCAAAATGCTGTCTGTAGAGGGGGGTGGTCCGCAATTAGCTATTCTGAAGAAGCAGCTTTGAGCAGAGCCTGAGCAAAGCGTGGACGAGCTACACCTAGGTCAGCACAGCCCCGCGGCAGGAAGGAGCTGAGGGAGATGTGCAAACAGGGAGGGAATGGAGCGGGCTGGCCAGCTGCTGCTGCAAGAGTGCCGCAAAGCCAGGACAAAGAGGGACAGACCAGAGTACTGGAGGGGCACGTGCCCCACGGGGAGCCGCTGAGGAAAGCAGGCAGTGCCCTGTCTGCAAGGCCCTTTGCCTATGACCTTCCCACCATCCTGGACTATTATTGCCAGAACTAACCACAGATGAAAAACAGGTGTAGAGGCTGAAAATTCTGTTTGGGGCCACAAAGCTAGTGAATGTGTGGACAGTTTGATCAGACACAACGAGGCTCTGCTGTGGTGAAGGACGTGGGATGAAGAGTTAAGTGCAAGAGAGCTGGTCCAGGGGTCAGTGGCCCTCTGGGCTTAGTGGCCAGTGGAGGGCAGAGCAACCACACAGCGGGTATGCAGAGGAGGAGCAACCTGGGGATGCAGGCAGTGTGTGAGAACGCTCAGGGTCACCCCCGACCTGGTGTGAGAGGAGAAGGCTCCAGACCTCACCTCCTGGCCCTGTGTCGGAAATGGCAGCATTCCCCCACCCCTGGTGCCCATCACACCCCCCTCAGTGGCATATGCCGCCCATCAATGCACCCCGTCACCTGGCCTCAGTCACAGGCGTCTCTCGCCTGGGTTCTGAATAGAGCAGGCCACGGTCATCTTTGAAAGTAAAAACCAAGCAACAGTGCCCCGGTCAAAACCCTTCTAGGGCTCATCTCATTCATTTAGAACAAAACCCAAGCTCCTGGTCCTGGCCTGTGCCTCCCTGCCCTCACCTCAGCAGATGCCCTAGTCTGCAGCCTGCACCAGCTCCTTCTGCACACAAGGCAGTGCCCAGTCGTGTGTGGTACTGTTTATGGAGCTGTGCTTTCCTGCACTGTTTTCTTGACCTTGAACCTTCTTATTTCTCCTTTTGCTGCCCTCTTCCCCCTCCTCCTTTACCTTCCTAGGGCCTGCCCCACCCCACCTTTTTAAGGAAAAATAATATTTTTTGTCATTTTTTAATGACACACCTATGATTGTGGATTTATGTGTTTCTTAGATCTGTTAGATTTTCTTCATATATTTTAAAACTTATTAGACACATATACACTGTTTTTGTTATATTTTCCTTATATATCTACTTTGTATCATCATGAAATATCCCTATTTATCTCCAGTAATACTCTTTGTCTTAAATTCTATTTTGTCTGATATTAATACTGCCACTCCAACTTTCTTATGATTACTGTTTGCATATATCTTTTTCCATCCTTTTAATTTCAGCCTACTGTGACGCTGTTTAAAGTGGCTCTTGTAAGCTCAAAATTTGATCCTGATTTTTTATCCAGTCTGACAATCTCTGCCTTGTAGTTGAAATATTTAGTCCATTTACATTCAATGTAATTATTGATACAATTGGATTTAGAGCTGCCATTTTTCTCTTTGTTTCATTTTTGATCATTGTTGTCATTCTTCTGTGTCTCCTTTCTTGTCTTCCTTGGGTTAATTTAATACTTTTCAGTGTTCCATTTTATCTTCACCATTGTCTTTATATTAAATTAACAGACTTTTAGAATAGTTTTTGCTGTATGGGAAAATTCAGTGGAAAGTACAGAGAGTTCTCATGTTACAGTCTCCTCTCTGCACACACACACACAGTTTGCTCTATTATTAACATTGTGCATTAGTGTGGTACACTTGTTACAATTGATGAGCCAATATTGATACATTATCATTAGCTAAAGTCCATAGTTGACATTAGTGTTCACTCTGTCTTATATATCTGCTGGTTCTGAGAAATGTATAATGACATATATCTACTGGTATATCATCATATAAAATAATTTCACTGCCCTAAAAATCCCTCATGCTCCACACCCTCCCTGGAGCCCCTGCTCTTTTTATTGTCTCCATGGCTGGAACCATACAGTCTGTAACTTTCCCAGGTTGGCCTTTTTCACTCAGTCACATGCATTTAAGTTTCCTCCGTGTCTCTTTGTGGCTTGATAGCTCATTTCCTTTTAGTGCTGAATAATATTCCACTGTTTGGATGGACCACAGTTTATCCATTCACCTACTGAAGGACTTCTTGGGTTCTTCCAAGTTTTGACAACTATGAATAAAGTTGTTATAAACATCTGTGACTGGCTAGTGTGCTCAGTGGGATTTCAGCCCCACTTGCCACACACCAAGACCTTGGGACACAGTGTAGAGCTGCATGCAGGGACCTGAGCAGAGCAGAGGGAGGTCCCTGGATATTAACTGTGCAGAGACCTCCCCAGAGCCCATGTCAGGAGGGATGAGAGCTCAAGAAAGAGGTCTGTAAGAAAAGAAATCCTGGATTACCTGGAACATTTGAACACATGAAGAGAATGTTTTTACTTCTGTCAAAAGTTGGGGATGGGGCTTCCCTGGTGGCACAGTGGTTACGAATCCACCTGCCAATGCAGGGGACACGGGTTCAAGCCCTGGTTTGGGAAGATCCCACATGCCACAGAGCAACTAAGCCCGTGAGCCACAACTACTGAGCCCGCGTGCCACAACTACTGAAGCCCGGGCACCTAGAGCCTGTGCTCCGCAACAAGAGAAGCCACTGCAATGAGAAGCCCGCACACCACAACGAAGAGTTAGCCCCCATTTGCCACAACCAGAGAAAGCCCACACACAGCAACAAAGACCCAACGCAGCCAAAAATAAAAATAAATTAATTAAATACATTTATTTTAAAAAAAATTAAAAGTTGGGGATGACATGGCCACAGCTTCATGGAAAACATCAGTCAGCTGTTAATTTCAACAAAAACAAGAAAGAGAATGTAATCGCAGAACCCCATTTACCTATGGACAATGTTTATGATCTTAATAAAGGAGAATACTGATTTGACCCCTAAAAATCCCAAAACTCTACTGGGGAGAGAAGGTTGTGTGTCAGGTGGGGGGTATAAAAAAACTAGTCCCAATGTTCAATAGTAAGAAATCAGCGGGGGAAGGGATAAATTGGGAGATTGGGAGTGACATATACACACTACTATGTATAAAATAGATAACTAATAAGAACCTACTGTATAGCACAGGGAATTCTACTCAATACTCTGTAATAACCTATAAAGGGAAAAAATCTTTAAAAAAGAGTGAATATATTTATATGTATAACTGATTCACTTTGTTGTACACCTGAAACTAACAACATTGTAAATCAACTATACTCCAATAAAAATTTTTAAAAAAAGAAATCAGTAATCGTCTAAAATGGAAATAACCAGCACAGTAATCATTTTTTCCGTACATATGGAGGCATATTATCAAAGAAAATGGTTGCTTACAGGGGTGGAAATATGAATAGACAGATAAAACAATAGTACAATTGACTTTCAACTTAGATGTAGTATTAGCTTGACTTAGAATTGAACACTGGATTAGTATAATTTAACACAGTAACAGATTAATCCAGGAAAAAACTGTGGAAGGAAAATCAAAATGGAGTCAGTATTGCTAAGAGAGCTCTGAAAGGGAGCTGGGGGCCACTGCAGGAGCTTATATGGTCCCAACCTGAATGGAATCTGACCTTTTGACCAGTTAATGTCCCAATGAAGGCATCTGCTAGAAACTCCAGATACTAATCTGACCCTCACCCTAATGACAACCATCTCTTAAGGACAAATATTTCCTTCCTTGTGTCAGAGCACAGCCTCATGGCTTTTGGTTTATAAGCTTCTGACTCTTTCTATTCCCTGGAACACGCTTTTGGTTTTACCTGAATTTGTGCCTCCTGAATTATAATTCTTAAGACCCCAGATAAACTCTTTTCTTAGTTGCAAGCTTCTGTGGCTTTTTTTCCTCTTTGGTTGACAAAACAAATGATCATGATAATCGATGGAAAAATACATAGATAGAATTCAATGCTTATTTATATTGGAAAGAAAAAGCCACACACACAAAAAAAACAAACGCATCCCCCCAAAAAAACTCTTAGCAAACTAAAAATAGAAGAAACTTCCTTAATGTTAAAAAAGTTATCTACCAAAATTCCAGGCAAACCTCATATTTTTTTTTTTTTTTTTTTTTTTTTTTTTTTATTATGTGGTACACGGGCCTCTCACCGCTGCGGCCCCTCCCATTGCGGAGCACAGGCTCCAGACGCGCAGGCTCAGCGGCCATGGATCACGGGCCCAGACGCTCCGCGGCATGTGGGATCCTCCCGGACCGGGGCACGAACCCGTGCCCCCTGCATCGGCAGGCAGACTCCCAACCACTGCGCCAACAGGGAAGCCCAAACCTCATATTTAATGACTTAACTCAGAGAAAAGAAGAGCAGGCCTGTCATTCCACCTCTACGCAGCTTTGTGTTGGAGATGTCTGGGAGGGAAAAATTTCCCCTTGTACCCACCTTGAGTTCTCGTGGCTGGACTAATAACGTTGACACAGGGCAGATTAACAGGAGACAAAGACAGAAACTTAATTCATGAGCACAGAGGTCTCTTA
This sequence comes from Lipotes vexillifer, assembly GCF_000442215.2. Lineage (NCBI taxonomy): Eukaryota > Metazoa > Chordata > Mammalia > Artiodactyla > Lipotidae > Lipotes > Lipotes vexillifer. The sequence goes on along the minus strand of NW_006795769.1, from coordinate 1,264,530 downwards.
GAAAGGACTTAAGAAGTGGCCAAAGCAGGCAGCTATTATACTTTTTAGACAAAGAAGCAATAAATTTGAGAGTAAGTGACAGGACAAAGAAATTTAGGTTTGGGTGCTTGACTAGGAAGGAATTTATGGGACTTCCCTGGTGGCACAGAGGTTAAGACTCCGTGCTCCCCATGCAGGGGGCCCGGGTTCGACCCCTGGTTAGGGAACTAGATCCCACATGCCACAACTAAGAGTTTGTGTGCCACAACTAAGACTCAACACAACTAAATAAATAAATAAATAAAAAGGAATGTAAGCAAAATTTGGGTTTGAGTAGTAAAGAAGTAAAGGTTTGTTTAGACAGGTTTCTCGCCCTGAATTCCCTGTCTCTGGAGATAAGGGTGTCCTTCTACATCCAGATGCAGGGAGGGCACCTTCACATGGGAGACATTTCCTGCTTTCAGGGCACAGAGAGGAAGGTCAGAGTGTCTCTCTTGTGTTGGCCATTTCCTAAGTAACTTTAATTCAAACTAACTAAAATGCCATTGAGGTACATTTTTCTACCTACCTTGGGCCCCAGCAGAGGTCTTAGCAAGAACACTTGGATCACTTGCAGAGTGTTTGGAAACCAAGGACATCATTTATGTCAACTGAGATTTTTAAATGCACAACGTGAGAGCTGTGAGTTTCAGTTTTATTCAGGGACATTACTGATCACAATAGCCTAGGAGACAGTCTCTCAGGTAGCTCTGAGGAACTGCTCCGAAGAGGTAGGGGAGCAGTCAGTATACGTGCATTTTTTGGCTGGGAAATACTCCCATCCGGGAGTTTGAGCCGCCCGTCTCCTCGCGTGGCCCTGCAATAAACCTTTCTCTGCTCCAAACTCCGACGTTTTGGTTGTTTGGCCTCACTGTGCGTCGGGCACATGGACTTGTGTTCCGTAACGGTAGGTTAACAACTGCAGTGGTTAATGACCTGGCCCTTGTAGAACCAGATGGAAGACAACATTATTAGCCACAGATGATATTGGAAATGGACAAATAATTAGAACTAAAAAGAAATTTTTGCAGTGTTGTTGGTTACAAAATTAGTACACAAGGTCAGTAACAGTCTTTACACCAGCAATAACCAAATAGAAAATAAAGTTTTTAAAAAGGCAACATTTACAATAGCCACAAAAACTAAAATGCATCTCAGGGAAAATCTAACAAAAGTCAGGCAAGGCAGTTACAAAGAAAAGTATTAAGCTTTATTGAAAAACATAAAAGAAGACACAAATAAGTGGAGAGATAGGCCTATGCAAAGATGGAAGGACTCAAAATTACAGGATGGCATTCTACTCAGAGTAATGTGTAAACCCCATGCAATTCTAGCCCGCGCCCTGGCGAGGGAATGCAGGGTACATGACAGTCTTATCTGAAATGCACGTGGAAAGTGCCAAGAGCAACATTCTGAAGAAAGACGTTGGACACGCAGTTCAATAGAAAAAAATGAATGACGTGGAAGAAAATTTGTGTAAATATAGAATATCAATACATGTGAGTGTCGGGGAGGGGGAAATTTTCCTGCCCCTTCTGGGTTCTTCCCACTGGTCTAACAATTAAATTGACATGAGACAAATTAACAGGAGAAAATCAAACTGTCAGTGAAAAGTTAATTAGTCAATCTAAGGAAGAAATGGAAAATTTTATTTGCTCCAAATTTGAGGATTATAACCCATGAAGAGCATCTCAGAAAACTCTGGGAACCGTTCTGCCTGTTAGAAGTCAAGGCATAGTTATATACGTTTCTTGAGACAGAGGGCTACACATCAAAAGATGTATTACTGACAGTTTACATAGTCCAGATCTAAGCGGCATCGTGATGGGTCAGGTGACCCCTTAGAAGATCAAGACGGAATGTTATCTTTAAGGAGTTGCCTTGTTGACACCGGGAGAACGTTGCTGTTTACGGTTGAGCAGGTGTTCCTGCCAATGGGGAGGTTTGCCTGATGCATAATGCAGATCCACAATGCACGGTGAGGGGAGAGAGGAGGCCAAAGGGCAGAGAAAATTTTTATGTTTAAATTTTTCTTGTCTTGCTATAAAATATGAATTTTATTTCACAAAAGTTTACTAATACGTATACAGGGAGAGACTCAGGAAAACTGACCAAAATGGCCAAAGCCCTCACCTTTAATACCATCCTCAGCTAAAGACAGAAGAGGACGTTTAGGGTGGGATGAATCAATTACGGGCGGTTGCAGGAAAAGCGCAGTAAACAAGGGTAAGATTGTGGAGCAGATTTACGTCAGTGCCTTCTCCACTGGTAAGAGTTTCTAGAGATTTGCTCACCCTCCTCCTGGTATAGAGGTGAAGACGCTCTCACAAATGGAGATTTCCCTTACAAGTGTAAATGATTCTTACAAAAGGGAAGGAAATTCCTGCTTGGTTTTCAGTTTTCCCCATGTCCTGCTGTTTCTTAGAAAATAACCAGCTTAAAATAATATGCTGTGAGACACATTTTAGGGTGGCAAATTTTGTTCCACTATGTGAGAGATTATGTTACAAACAGCTTAAAAATAATAGATTTAATAAAGGCACTGAAATAAGAAAGAAAAGGTGTGAGAAAAATTAGCTACCCATACAATAAAGATAAAATGATAAAGGAGATACATGGATAGATGACAGAGAGATACACACACACATCTGATGACAAATTAAAATTATAATAGAGTAATCATAGTGAAACTGAAGAGGACCCTGTGGGGCTCCTGGACACAGAAGCCTTTCTGTGTCCCCTGTTTCTTGTTTATAGGGAACAGACTCCAGCCTCCATGACCTTCCCTGAGTCCTAAATGGCAGGTCAACCACTGCGCCACCAGGGAAGCCCCTTCATGTTAGTTTGAATCACTTTTATGGGGCATTTCTTCCAGGTTTCCTTTGGCCAATCATCTTGCTTTGCCTCATTTTGAGTTCGTATTTGTTTTATCTCAGGATCCTCCCACGTATGTGCGTGCATCTCTTAGCCAAGATGGATTCTAGTGAAGAAGCCTATGGGCAGGTTGACATCACTCCCTTTTTGACCTCCAAGGAGTCTTTCTGTGTGTGTAGTCGGGAAGGTCTCCTTGAACTCAAGAATGAGAAATACGTGGCCTCTTATCTGGGCGGGGCTCAGCCGCCTCTTCATCTGGCAGGATCTGCCCACGGGGGACAGACTCCAGCTGCTCAGCCTGGGGCCCATCTATCTCCTGCCTCAAGGCATACGAAAATGGAGTCAGGCAACCACTGAGGACCTGGTCTCAGACACTACCTGCACCACTGGGAATGTGAATTTTCTGAACCGAATTAAACTCAAGGACACCACCAGCCGTTCTCAAGACAGTATCTGCTGGCCACTGCCAGCTGTAACTTTATGATCTCAAGGTCTCCCCTTCTAACTATGCAAACATTTCGGACTCCAACCAATCCTTGCTTAACTAGCATCCTTACTTCTTGCCAGCACCAGTTATACTTCTTGATAAAAAACTCATTTAACTAACTGTAACCTTGCTGACTTTGCCTTCAAACACATCCCCCATTTTGTAGTCCCTCAGAACACAATGCAAGTAATCTTGAATCTGTGTCTCCTGGGCTACAGTCCTAACAAACCCCAAATAAACACCTTTTTATTTTAATCAGTTCTCACCTCAGATTCTAAAATGTTGGTTAACACATACATTTATATCTAATAATAAAGGATAAAGTGAGATCTCTACCTTAAATTATAAACAAAGATAACTTCCCAGGTGGATTAAAGGCCTTATTGGGAAGGAGGAAATTTCTCTCTCTGTCCCTCGTGAGTTCTTGTGGCTGCACTAGTAATAAAACTGACTCAAGACAGATTAACAGGAGAAAAAGAAACAAAATTTAATACATGTGCACAGAGGTCTCATAGAAATAGTACCTAAGAAGTGGCCAAAGTAGGCAGCTTTTATACTTTTTAGACAAAGAAACTATAAATTTTGTGAGGGATTGAGAGGACAAAGAAACTTAGGCTTTAGTGCTCAATTAGTGAAGAATCTAAGCAGAGTCTGGGCTTGGGGAATAAATTTTAAAAGTAACAAGGTTTGTTTAGACAGGCTTCTCAGTCCTAATTCCCTGTCCCTGGAGATAAGGGTGTCCTTCTACGTCCAGATACAGGGAGGGCACCTTCACATGGGAGACTTATTTCCTGCTTTCAGGGCACAGAGAGGATGTTCAGAGTGTCCCTTTTGCATTGGCCATTTCTTAAGTAACTTTAATTCTAAATAATCCACATGCCACTGAGGCACATTTTGGGGCAGCCTACCCTGGGCCCCAACAACTTAAATATAAAAGCAAAACTGTAAAACTTTTACAAGAAAAGGAAAAATATCTTTAAAACATCAGGATAGGGACTTCCCTGGTGGTCCAGTGGTTAAGAATCCGCTTTCCAATGCAGGGGCCACGGGTTGATCCCTGGTCAGGAACTGAGATCCCACATGCAGCGGGGCAACTGAGACAGCGCACCGCAACTACGCCCGTACACCGCAACTACTTAGCCCGTGCACTACAACTAGAGAGAAGCCCGAGCCCTGCAACGAAGAGTCTGTGGGGCCAAAAAAACCCCCCAAAAAACAAAACAAAAAACCACCCAAGATAGGGAGAATTTCTTAAGCGAGAAAAAAGAAGACAAGCATCAACTTACAGAAAAGTGCACAACAATGTGTTGTGAGCTTAAGTTTTACTCAGGGACCTTACGGAGGACAGTGGCCTGGGAGACAGCCACTCAGTAGCTCTGAGAAACTGCTCTGAAGAGGTCAGGGGAGAAGCCTAGTTTATATATCATCTTTGGCCTGGGAACATGTGCAGTAAATCTTACATCTTGGTAAAAGACTACTGCTATTCGCAAAGAACAGACATCTCAGGTTAAAGGTTTTAGTGCTTTTCTATGTAGGGGAAGATGCAAGAGCCTGGCTTCATTAAAATTCTTCCTGAGATATGCATCTAATGATCTAAGGAGCCTGCTTGTCCAAAGCACAGATCGCCCCTCCTGTTTTCTTCCTAAATTCCTCTCAGGGTGCATGTCGGTCAGCACTGCAGCGGCTGATGACTTAATCTGCGTTTTCTTTATTTATCACAAGCCATATAGGAAAGGATTAATAAATGTGATTTACTTTTTGACAAATGACACCCCAAACAAACGAAAAGGCAACTCAGCTCTGGGATAAGGAGTAGTGTACCCAGCGTATATGTCTAGAAATCAATCAGTAAAAAGAGAAGCAATTTTTTTTCATGCTAGAGAATAAGAATGTAGGGGTTACAGAGCAGTCAATACCTCACTAGTAACTGTGGAAATGCAGGTGAAAACTGTGAGATACCATTTCACAGCAACTAACAAGAGGAAACGCGAGGGTCTCTGAGGGAGGTTCAGGAGACGACCCTGAGCTGCAGGGGGGGCAGGCCCTACACACGCCTACCCAGAGCCCCCATGGTGCAGCTCCTGGGAGGGCAGAAAGGCACAGGCCCCAGGAGCACACCTGAGTGTGGGGCTTAGAGAAGCCTTCCCTGGGAATGAGACAGGTGAGGGGTTTTGTGCAGCACGGATTGTAAGGGGAGAAAGGAAATCCCCGAGGAGTGACTCAGTGGGGAAATGGCAAAT
>NW_006795769.1:1244813-1258901 GCF_000442215.2 Lipotes vexillifer | reverse complement strand
ACACGACGGGACACAGCACAGCGGTTAGAATACGGGAATAAGAATTCCAGGAAGACCACAAACAAATCTCAAAGACGTGATGTTGAGGTTAACACACTACGGTCCTGTGATATTACCATTTACAAAATGTGCATGTGATGAAAATGTGTTTCTCAGACACATTTGCTCTTCACCCACAGTTCCTGGCTTCCAGTTCCCAAAACCCTTGGAATTTTCATATCGATGAGAGCCACGGGACTATCCTTCGTTATAATATTGGCCTCTTGTCTTCAGTTTCTGAAAGTGTTTCACGGCCATGAAGGTGAAGTGTCTGTCCTGTTATCCGTAAGAAGCCCTTTTCTATCACAACTGGGTTTATGGTAATGAGGTGACTTTTGTGTCCCACCCCAGGGTGGGGGCTGGTTGCCAGGAGAACCAGCCAGGTGATTAGGGGGCTGGAACTTTCAGTCCCACCCCTGGTTTCTGGGGGAGGGGAGGGGAGGGGAGGGGCTGAGGCTGAGTCAATCGCTCTTGGCCGAGGACTGAGTCAATCATGACTATGTTTAATGAAGCCGCCATAAAAACCAAAAACAAGGAGTTCTTTTTGACCTTTTTTGGAGAGTTTCCATGTCAGGGAACCAGGAAGGTTCCTGGTGCCACCGTGCTGGGCCCCCAGCTCCATAAAGACAGAAGCACCTTTGTTCGGGACCTGGCCCTGTGTGTCTCTTCATCTGGTTGTTGATTCATATCCTTTAATATCCTTTAATAATAAATCGTTAAACTACTGAGTAAACATAAGGTTTTCCTGAGTTCTCTGAGCCATTCTAGCAAATTAATGGAACGAGCCAGAGGAGGGACTCCTGGGAACCTCTGATTTATAGTCAGTCGGGCAGAGGTACAACATGGACTTGTGTCTGGTGTCTGAAGTGGAGGGAAAAATCAGATTCTGCCTCTGGGTTGACAGTGTCAGAATTGAGTGGAATTCTCAGATTCCACGCTGGCATCAAGAACTGCTTGGTGTGAAGAGGCCGCCACACGCAGTCATTGAAATTGGGTCCAGGAACTCTTCTCAGAGTGACACCATTATGTAAAGTTTAAAAACGTGCACCCCAGTGTTCACTGCAGCACTATTTACAGTAGCCAAGACATGGAAGCAACCTAAATGTCCATCGACAGAGGAACAGATAGAGAAGATGTGGTCCATATATACAGTGGAATACTACTCAGCCATAAAATAGAACGAAATAATGCCATTTGCAGCAACACGGTTGGACCTAGAGATTCTCATACTAAGTGAAGTGCGTCAGAAAGAGAAAGACAAATACTCTATGATGTCACCTCTATGTGGAATCTAAAATATGACACAAATGAACTCATTTACAAAATAGAAACATACTCACATAGAGAACAGACTTGTGGTTGCCAAGGGGGAGTGGGAGTTTGGGATGAGCAGATGCAAACTAGTATATACAGGATGGGTAAACAACAAGGTCCCACTGTATAGCACAGGGAACTATATTCAATATCCTGTGATAAACCATAATGGAAAAGAATATCAAAAAAATGTGTATATATATGTATAACTGAATCACTTTGCTGTACAGCAGAAATTAACACAACATTGTAAATCAACTATAGTTCAATTACAAAAAAAATTCAAAGCAACACTATATAATATGCACAGACACACACTTTTGTTGTGGAAGCACGAAAGCACCCCCGACATGACCCACAACCAACGAGAGGTGAGTGGTGACCCAGAGGATAAGGGGGACACCCTGGCTGCCCATGTACCACTTTACATATTTAAAAATAGAAGAGAAATGGGGACCAAGTATGGGGAATGACATTTTAGACTGTTAAGAGTTTTCTGTTTTATTTTTTTATTTTTTTATTTTTTTGCGGTACGCGGGCCTCTCACTGCGGCGGCCTCTCCCGTTGCGGAGCACAGGCTCCGGACGCGCAGGCTCAGCGGCCACGGCTCACGGGCCCAGCCGCTCCGCGGCATGTGGGATCCTCCCGGACCGGGGCACGAACCCGCGTCCCCTGCATCGGCGGGCGGACTCTCAACCACTGCGCCACCAGGGCCGCCCTTCTGTTTTATTTTTGATGCAATGTAAACTGAATCTAGACAGTGGATATGCGTGTATTATATTACATGAGGTACATTATATTTAACATTTTTACTGATCAAAATAAAGGAAGCGTGTGGGGAGGAGGCTGTCGGAAGTTAGGCTGGTCAGCAGCCACTCGCCACGGCAGCTACCGAGTCTTTGAAACGTGGCCGGTCCAAATTGAGATGTGCCTTATGTGTAAAATACAACCAGATTTGTGCACTTAGTATGGAAAAAAAAGAATATGAAAGTCTCTTTACCCCCCAAGAGTGAGCACACGCACTTGCATTGGCGCAAGCGGCAGGGCGGGAGCGCGCAGCTCCCTCCGGAATTCCTGGCATCTGGCCCAGTGGGTAGCTGTTGAATGAACACTGAGACAAATTAGCAGAGGCTGAGTTGTGGGGCTTGGTGATGGGTAGGGATGGAGTCCCTCAACCAAGAAGAGGGAGATGCTGAGTTTTGGCGAAAGGCTGAGTTTAGGGTCCTGAGGGACCCTTGTGGGAAGCAGGCAGCCATGAGAGCAGGCTGCGGACGTGCCAGGCATGCCGCCGCCGCTGCTCGAAGGGACTGTGCCTACTTGTTCCCCTCCTTGTTCCATTCCATGGGAGATAAATCACTGGGGCCCAGAGATCAGAAAGAATGTAAACTGAGACAAGCAGAGCTGTCTCCCCCCGGCACGTGCAGGTTATTTTTGATGATTCTGGCTTTATGGGTTTTCTCCCAGGGAAGTTAACCCTGAGCTGAGACACTCTTTAGATGATGTAAAGCACCGTCTGGCAACCTTCCCTTTTCTAGTGTGTATAATCTGCAGCTGCAGCGCAATCGTTCGCCTGCAGCCAGCAGTGTCTTGGCCTCGGACCCCATGTTCGTCGGGGCCCTTTCCGTCCTGAGCTCTTCCCTTCTGGCTCTGGGCGCTTTGGTCTTCGCCGGCTGGCCCACGGCAGACCCTGAAGGGGGCAGTGAGAAGGCCGTTGGCTGAAAGGCACAGAGGTCTGGAGGGAGCTGGAGGTTGTCAGGCCGCCCGCCCCACGCCTGGGCCCACAAATGCCACTTGGGAACAGAACCTTGGCTCTGCTTGTGGCTGCACCAGGCCGGCGGCCCAGGCACCAGGCAACACTGGGCTCGGACCGCTGCTCTCACACCAGCTCCATCCCGGGCACACAGCACGTTCCCTAAGCTTCGGTTTTCCCACCTGTAAAGTGCCATTTCCAGGATTAGGGGAGGCAGTGGCTGCAAAGGGCTTGCCACATGGGGCCTGGTCCATGGTGAGCCCTCAAGACAAGTTAGCCCTTGATCAGGTGATGCCTGTGCTGACAGAGATGGCGGCGGGTATGGGACCCCGGGGGCTGGCACGCAGGCTCCGTCAAGGCTAGTTGTGCGGGCAGGTGAGGGCATGGTCTCCGGCAGCCCCTGGAGCTTTTCCCAGCCTCCAGGAAGGGATGGGGATGGCAAGAGGTGAGGGAGGTGGGAGTGGGGGCAGAGCTCACAGCTGTGGGCGGCTCCACTGGGCAGGGGCAGGGGGCACTGCCTCACGAGCCGGTGGAGCAGGTGGTCCAGCAGGTGCACCCGAGGGGCGCTCCCAGCAAAGGCTACGTCCCGGCGGGGCCATGACATGGAGCGGGGACAAGGGTCCAGGAATGGGCAGAGGCGCTGAGGGGACTGTGTGAACCAAGGCTGGCAGGTGAAAGAGGAGGTGGGGAGAAAGCCCTTAAAATGAGCAACACCGAGGCCGCAGCAGGGTCCCACGCTGCCCCAGGCAGAGAGGCCTGGAGACGGGAAAGCCCCCTTTCAGAGCAGCCCGGGGCCGGGAGCACACAGTCCGTGGCCTTTCACCTGGACACGAGTGGAGTCTCCCAGCGGGAGGAGTGCCTCTGACACCAAGGCCACCCACCCCCCGACCTGCCAAGAAGAGGAGGGTGATCCATTCCAGGCTAGATTCACCAAATATCACAGTCTCCGGGGCTCGTATCTGAAAATGTTTGCAAATACACCAAATGGAATTTATTTTCAGAAAGCTTTTCGCCTCGGGGGATTAATTTTACTCTTTCAGCTTCTTTTAGAATGTTCATCTGAGGGCTGACGAGGGCTCCACCAGCTTCATTCCTGTGCCCCGCTTCAGGGGAGGGGGTGCCTGTCCCCAGGGGTCCTCAGAGCTGGCCCCAGGCAGGAAGGAAGGAGCAAACCACTCAGCCTCGACTGAGTTCTCTACTGGATTCAATACAGTTCAGCACTGTCCTCCCCAAATTGTTGTTCACCCAGAACATGGCCTTACCTGGAAATAGGGTCTTTGCGGGACCTAAAGCCAATGGTGTCCTTCTAAGAGGCAGAGGAGGACACACAGAGGTGGAGGCCACCAAAGGCAGGCAGGGATAGCAGTGAGTCCACAAGCCCGGGCACGCCTAGGACTGCCGGCCCCCAGGAGCCTGGAGGGGGGCACAGAATGGATTCTTCCTCAGAGCTTCCAGAAGGACCCAACCCTGCCGACCCCCTGACCTCAGACTTATGGCCTCCAGACTGTGAGAGAATAAATACTTGCTGTTTTAACCCACGTAGTTTGTGAAGCCTTGTGACAGCAGCCCCAAGAAACTAAGATAAGCTCCTAAAACATCCAGGCGCCTGAGGCAGCACAGACCCCTGCGAAGGTCCAGGCCCACATCCTCGCGCCCCTTTCTCTCCTCCCTGACTCAGCGACGCCGCTCCGTTAGCTTCCCCAAGGAAGCACCCCAGCCTCGGTCACCACACCTACGTCAGCCCCACCAGACAGTAGCCCCCTGTGGCCCACAGAGAAGGTTGAAGGGTCAGCCTGCGCCAGGTCCACGAGGGTTTACTTTTCTTCAGAAAAGGCAGCTCTTGAAAGTTTCTGGGTAGGACAGCACGATCTGACACACGTTTTAGGAGAAAGCTGTATCAGGAGTGGAGCTGAGAAAGGGCTCAGGCTGGCGGTGTAGGAATAGTGGAAGGGCATGGCAGGTGTGCAGCCGAAGCCAGCCTGGGGTCAGGGAGAAAGGCACCCCTCCAGGTGCCAGAGCCGTCCCCATTCCCCGCGCCCCCCCCCCACCCCGGTCTGCTGGGAGCTCCTGCCCTCGCTACAGCCCAAGTGTGAGTGGCCACGCAGTCTGCTCATTCAGGACAAGCGCAGCACAGAGACAGGAAGGAAATGATCATTTTGTGGAATGTGTTGTGCTTTACCACAGATCTCACTGATCCTAAAGTAACGGGATTTCTATTGACATTCTGTTGAGGATCAAGACTAGACGAAAAGGTCAAGCGGAGGCGTGGCTTCTCTACATGGAACTCACATCCAGCTTCTCTAGATGAAACAAACATTATAAACAGCGACAGGAACCACCAGGCTTTCTCCCACCTCCCCAGTAAGTCCTTAGAATTCAAACTGGGGACATAATGATGTATGAGCACTGTTTTCAAAGGTTACATTTTCTTTCCATTTTGGTGGGTTTTTTCCTGTCAACCACTAGGCTGAAAAGTAGCAAATTAAGCAAAGATATTGGATCATCTAGAAAATAAACCAATGGACATTAGGCTGCTGCCTCTGTCTCCTATAAAAATAGGTACACAGGTATATAAAGAGTTTATACTTATTTATATGCCAGAATTCATTTTTCTTCGTCTCTCATTTATTAATTTTCATGCATATCTCTGTGAGAAAACAGTGCTTTGGGGCAATAACAACACTGAGGGCTTGCGTGCAGCCCTCCCCGCCGCCCGGAGGTCACCCAGGGGTCCGTGCCCACCAAGCCCAGCAGTGTCTCCACAACACTGCCGCCTGGGAGCCTGGGAACTCAGCCTGCCCCCAGCCTCCCTGACCCCGGCGCAGCCCTGCTGTGGCTGGCTGTGCTGTGCTGGCTTCTGGGTGAGGAGCCGTCCCATCAGCTTGCCACACCTGGATGTGACAGAGTGTGCAGGTCTATGTGGTGCCACTCAGCACCCACAGGTGCCCTCCAAGCAGTGCTCCTATGATGCCTTGTCAAGGGAAGCAGCAGCCCACGGCCAGGCCACTCCACCCGACACGTTGCACCTGGCGTCCTGGGTGCCCCAGGCAGGGCCACTGGCCTGGCTCTCAGACATCGCCGGGGAGGCGTGTGTGTGTGTGTGTGTGTGTGTGTGTGTGTGTGTGTGTGTGTGTTCATACACTGGTGCATGTGCTTGCAAACCAGTGTATGTGTGGGAGTATGAACACATGCATGCATGTGTACACGTGCACACGTGTGCATTTGTGTTTGTGGGCTTTCCTATGTGTATGTGCACTCACGCGATGTGTGTGCACGCTATGTGCATGCATGCATCGCACATAACTGTGTGCATGTGTGTGCATTCATATGTGTGTGTACACACGTATGTGTGTGCCTCTGTGCACGTTGGAGGTTCCCACCTGCTCGGTGTCACGACACCAGCCAAGAGTAAAAACATTGCTCACCAGCAGTTTCATCTTCACCACAAACACCATCTGCCTGAATTTTTTAATTAAATGATCGTTTAATTGAATATCAGTCAAAACTTCAGTTTCGTGGTTGCGATTCGTGTTGCCGAGAGCACGTCCGCTGCCTGAGGAGGCACGTAAACCCAGGCACTCTGGGATCACTGGTTCATCGGTCTCAAGAAAACACGGCTTGTTTGGTGACTGTGTCATGTGTGTGTTAATTAAATCATTCTTTTAAGTGTAAACAACCTTTACGTTTAAAATAGTAACTTACAAACTCAGCATTAAGTGACGTAAAAACACTAAAATGTGTTTAGTTTAATTTTGGTATTTCACCATGATAATAAACTCTTGGTCTGGCCTCCTCCAGGCCTAGCGTTTATTATAATTCCGAGAAATAGAATAAGACCCATATTTTAAGAAAGCTCCAAGGACGGGCATTATTTTCCAAGGAGCATAAAGAATCAATTCTAAACAACTAACTTAAACTCTCAAAAAGGAAAACAAGCGTGAATGGGAAGGGCTTGCGCGGTGGTAAAACCTTCCAGGACGCTGGAGCCATCACAGGAAGTGTGTCCCAATTAGAAGGAAGCCGGGCAGCTTCACGATTCTCCACTCGCTTCCCTGAGTACTGGTCTGTGGAACAATTTGAGTGTATGGATATTTGAGATTTTATTTCCCCTAGTAACTTTAAAAATCAAAACCCTGGTATCCCACATCATTATGTCAGCCTCTATAATGTGGACTTAGCCATATTCATGGAGTTAGAAACACATCTTTAAAAATCCCATCTGGCTTCTTGGTCAAGCGTACATTTGACAGGGGAGAAGCCGCTGTCTGCACCCCCACATGCTCTCTGCTGCCCCGCCCCGTTCTGCCTTCTGCTCTATCCCAAGGAAAGTTTGATACTTGGTTTTGCTTTTGCAAATTTGAAAGATTCATAAAGCATCTAACACTTCCAGCTGCACAGACCATGTAAGACAGAACCTCAGAAAACAGGTAGGATGCGGGAGGGTCTGACAACTGATGTCTGTGCTGCACACGTATTTGCTCCGTGCCGGGGGTCCCTGCCCAGCTGCCTTCCGCAAGAGCCCACCGTGTGCCCAGCCAATGGGCACACTCTGGCCAGGCTGCCTCCTTGTGCAGTTCTGGAAGGTAAGCCTTGCAGCTGCCAGTGAGGGCTCTGCTCCAGGACGGAGCAGCAGCCCTGCTCAGGGGGCAGGAAACGCCTGGCAGTGCCGTATCGATCTGGCTTAGGTAGATGGGGAAAAGTATTTTAAAAGTCACTTTTGCTGCCACTTATCACTTCTTCTACTTACGTTGATGGCCAGTGGGCCAGGGGTGTGGGAGCAGGGGGCCCCAGGCCATAAGGACCGGCAGTGGGACTAGTTGGGCAGGGCCCTCAGCCTGGCTGAATCCAGAGGCCCAATATGGACCATTATCTGAAGAGGTCGGTGGATGAGGACCTAGTAGATTGGCTCTGAATGATTCTTTTTCCTCGGGTGGCATCAGCATAACAAGGAGAAGACACTGCCCATGGCCTCTTCGATCAGAATCCCCAGGTTTCAAAGTAATTGTCCAAGCATCAGCACGACGGCTTTGCCGCCTCCACTGAATGGTGACAGGTCTGCGCTTCTCTGAGTAGAAAGAGGGCCTCCTCTCTCTAGCAGTTTCCTTTGCAGTTGGGCAGTCTGGCCAGGTCCCGGCTGGACGTGGGCCTCGGTCACCTGGGTACATGGGAACTCGAGCTGCAGGCAGTGCACCTGGGAGCTTAGGAGAGGTCTCACCCCAGAGCCTGCGCCTGGAAACTACATTTCCAACGCTAAATCTGGCTACTTTTTCAGTTAGAAGTGGACCCCTATAACACTCTAGAGAGATTACACATTATTTCCGTAGCTTTTGTCACCTCAAGTGTCTTGTGCTGTGCTCACCCTAGCAGAGCACAGGTGTATCCTCAACTCCTTATGCAGGAGGCACACACCATTTGGGTCAAGGTGGGGCTCTGCTTAGAGCACGTTCAGAATTAGCAGCACACCTGCCTGGCACCACAGTTCCAGCACATGGGAGTTGGAACACCTTTTCCCAAGATTCAGAGCCTGCCTGGCTCCCAGTCAGCCCACAAAACTGGGTGGAAACACACTTCACCATCATTTGGAACGCATTTCATATTGCATGTGTAAACACGCACACACATGCATTATCCTAATGATTTGAAAGTATGACCTTCACATCAGTTAAGGCTATTTAAGGGGTATATTTCAAATGAAATGCTATAATATTCAAAATCACCAGATTAATGAGTTAATCAACAAGATAATAATCTTTGCCAGAAAAACTATGACTGTGATTTTCCAGAATAGGATTGGATTGTTCATATGTATTAACCAAAATAAGCTCAGCTTTGCTGTAAAAACCCCATCGCCAGTTTCCAGAAAAAGAAATGTATGGGACCTGATATACACACAGAAATTTAGCCTCAGAAAGAGGTTGGATTTAGTCAACCAACTAGCATAATACAACTGTTCAAACTCAACATTTGTCTGGCCAAATTCAATCATTTCCCCCCAAAACGGATTTGTGTCGACATCCTCTAACCCCAATTTGATGAATATCTCCAATAACATGGCAATGAATTTAATAAAGGAACTCACCAAATTTAAATTGCAATAAATTTACCAAACATTTTCACTGTTTATGGAGAGCTTTACAGTAAGAAAGTGTCAACAAAAGCAGGCACATCCGTGTACAAAGTGTTGCTGTTGGTGCTTATTCACGTCTTCCATTCCTAAAGGACCAGCTGCTCTGTCTTTCTGTCCTCTCGGCGAGCGTTCTTCCGGCCGCGAAATCACCCTCTCTGGGTGAGCTCTCTCACTCGGGTCTCGGAGGGCGCCCAGGGAACGCGCCCAGGGAACGGACTTGCCAAAGAGAAGTGCGGTGGGGCGAGCCAACCCCAAAACATTTATTGTAAACTTTAAAATGGAGTCCGGATACGAACAGACACAGAAAAGAAGAGAAACCTCCCAGACACAGAAATAATCATACTGGAGGGCCAGTCTCGTGGCGGGGGGCCCCAGGAGGCGCTGGGCCAGACCGCCCCTGAAGATGCGTCGCCACGGCGGGGGCTCAGCAGGCCCGGCTCGGCTCCCAGGGGCGCGCCGCCTCGCAGGGCGGCCGGCAGCAGTAGGGGTAAGAGGCGTTGAGGTCGGGGTCCGAGGGCGCGTACCCCGGCAGCTCCACAGACGGGTGCCCCCCGCAGCACACCTCCACGCCCGCCTCGTCAAACGCGTGGAAGACGCCCACGTTGATGTAGGAGACCGCGTGGCGCGCCGCGAAGCCCGCGCAGTCCCCCGGGGCGGCGAAGTCCGACTCCTCCGGGGACAGGATGGAAGCCTCGCTCGGCCGCTGCTGCAGCCTCCGCCCCCGCCGGCCCCGTCGGCCCCGCCGCGCCCGGGAGGCCGGCGGCTGCGCACGGAACCCCGGGCCGCCGCGGGGCCGCGCCAGGGCCCGGCCTCCCTTCCGCCGGCCGCGCCGGCCGCGCCGGGCCTGCGAGGACTTGTAGTTCTTGACCAGCAGGAGGCTGAGCAGGCCCAGGAGGCACTCGAGCGAGTTGAAGACGGTGGAAAGCACCAGGCCGCGCTGGTAGTCCTTCAGCTGGCGGCACTTGGCGGACGTGGCGCTGTCCAGGGTGCTGCGGCCGCGCGGCGCGCCGGGGGCCGGGCCGGGGGCCGCGGCCGGCGCGCGCGGGGGCAGGCAGTAGTGGGAGTACTTGCGTTCCACTAGAGACACGGTGTCGCCGTCGATCACGGCGCCCGCGAAGGCGCTGAGGACCCCGAGCATGAAGACGAGGACGCCCAGCAGGAGCAGGTTCTGGCTGTTCACCCGCCCCGAGGGCCCGGCTGCGCTCCCCGGCTCGCCCGGCGCAGCCTCCGGAGCCCCTGCTGGGGCCGCGGGGCCCCCGAGCGCCGGGCCCGGCCCCGGCCCCGTCCCCGGCCCCGCGAGGGCGGCGTCCCGGGGCCCGCAGCAGAGCAGGGCGGCGCCGAGCAGCGAGAGGCCGGCGGCCAGCAGCAGCCCCGAGTAGAAGGCGCCGGCAGCCGCCCCCAGCCTGAACGGCTCCCCGCGCAGCTCCGAGCCCAGCGAGAAGCACTTGAGGCCGACGGCGGCGGCACTGAGCGCGCAGGCGAGCAGGAGGCAGGAGGACAGCGCGGCGCAGGCCCCGCGGACGCTCCACTTCATCCTCCGCGCCCGAGCCGGCCCGCACCCCGCGCGCCCGCCGCCGCCCGCCGCCGCCCCCGCCGCCTGCGCCTCCTCCCGGCGCCGCGCGGCCGGACCGCCGGCCTCCTCCTCATCCTCCCGCGTCCTCCCGGGCCCGCGCCGCCGCCGCCGCCGCCGCCGCCGCCGAAGTCGGTCTCTCGCTCGCCCAGGACGCGCGCCCGGGCGGGGTGTGCGCAGCCAACTCGGTCCGAGCGCCCCACCCCCACCCGCGGCCCGGCGCGCCAGGCCCAGGCGCCGCCCTCCCCCCTTCCCCCCAGCCCCCGTAGCCCCTAGAACACCCCTCTGCCGCCTCCCCAAGGAGAGGTGCCCGCTCGCCGCGTCTCTCCGTCTTCCTCCCCCTATCGGCGCCCCTGGCCTCTCTGCGAACACCCCCCCCCACCCCTGCCTCCCTCCCCTGATGCCCCCAGGCCCCACCTCCGGCACCTCCCACCTCTCGAGACCCTGCGTTTGCGTTCCCCTGGTCACAGGGCTGGGGTCTCACTCCGTGCCCACCGGCCCGCTAGAAATCAGGAAGCCTGGGAAGTCAGCTTGGGGGCAGGAATAGGGGAGCCCCGGCGCTGAGGGGCTACGGGGGAGGGCCTGACTGCGGGACAGGGGAAGAGGCGAGTCTGGGGGAGAGCGGAAGGAGGGAGAGCCCGGGTGCGAAGGAGGTTTGAGCGCGGCGGGGGGGCGGGAAGGGACGGGGAGCGGGGAGCTCGGGGGAGGGGTGAGCCGGGCTGCTGGCGGGATGAGGGCGGGAGTCTGGATGCGGGGGGGGGGGGAGGGCTTGGAGGAGGAGCTCAGGTGCTGCGACCCTCCGGCGCCGCCCGGGTAGTTCTGGCTCGAGTGCGCGGGGGAGGGGGTGGAAGTGCTGCGGAACTGGAGGTGAAGCCTCAGGCGGAACCTCGGAGGCGTCTCGTTGCGCTTTAGTCTCAAAAGCCCTTCTCAGGGATCATGCAGGAATTTCCCCCAGATGCGGGTGCGAGTGAGTTAACTCATCAGGAGGCGGTTCATGGCCTGAGAGCAACGCGGGGGAGGGAGGTGCAGCGCGGGGGAGGGTAAATCGCCTCCTTCCGACCGACGCGGGCCGAGAAGAACTCCCGATGAGGGGGAGGAAGGCTTGGGGAAGCGCGGGGCGTGGAGATGGCCTTCCCCCAGGCCTCTCTAGGCCCCCGTCCTCCTCCCGGAACCAGGCCTGGGAGGGGCGTCTCTGGAAAGCCCTCTGAGGTCCCACCGGGCCGAGCGGCTGGGCCCGCGCCCTCGACTCTTTCCACACCGTCGCTGCGGCTGCTGCAGCGAGGCACGGGGAGCCGATGACTCACCCTGCCGGCTAATTGCAGCGTTAAATAACTTTGCGCTGGATCCAGGGGAGGCGGGAGTGGCAGCGGCTAGGGAGCGCGCTGGGGGAGGAGGGGACGGGGGAGGTGCAGGGGTGCTTTGAGAACACACCCGCGTTCCTGCCGCCCGTTTGGCAAGTTCAGGCCTGTGAAGACGTCCCCCAGAACTCACAGCGTCGTGCCCCTTCCTTCACAGAGTGTCAACGGTGCCCGGCGAGCAGGGGCACAAGCCCCCAGAGGCCCCTTGCGTCCGGAGAAAGCCTCACCCACATTCGCCAGGCAGCCCGCGCGCAGGGGTCCCTCGCCCACGTTTCACGGAAGCCATCTGCCCTGTGAATATATGTGAGCGCCCTTCATGCGGCTCTCTGGACATTTGCGTGGGATCGACTTGAACGTCAGTAGCTGCGCAGAGCAGGAGCGGGTTTCGCTGTATTTTTAGCGGGGGACGCAGATTTTAGCACATCGGCTGAACCTCCTGATTCCGTCCTGCTCCGCATGCATGACGACTTGCCAGAAAAGTAGGGGTAGTGAGCCTTCTTTCACATTTATGGTGTATAGGTTTTAAAAGGACAGTGTGTAAATCAGCTTGTATAATAATCGTGGCACCCACGCGCGTAAGCGGAGTTGCCATGAGCTGACTTCCAATGATTATTTCGGTTTCCAGGGAGACGAGGTTTGCAGCCACCTCCGTGAAGGACGGAGCCGCTTCTCCATTGCCAGTGCGGTGCCGCAGCAGCCCGATTGATTAGGCTTTGCGGGGAGAAGGGAGCTGACGTCGCCTGGTCCTGCGCCGGGCCTCGAAAGGGGGCCTGAGTCGGCCTGGGCGGGCTGGGGGGCGGGGTCGTGCAGCAGCCTCTCAAATCGAAAGACCTGAGCTAGGCAGGTCTGTGGTTTAGTATTTCTCCGGCACCTGGCCTCCTCTCTCCTCCCGAGCCCGCCACACACACACACACACACAGACACGCACACGCACACGCACACCCGCCACTAGACACTTCCCGCCCCTGGACCACCTCCGTGTTCCTTGGATGAGCCGCACCTCTTCCACAAGCAGGGCCTCGGCACGTGCTGTTGCTTCTGCTTTGCGTTCCCCTTGCCACATCCTCAGCCTTTTCATTTCTTAGACCTTAGCTTCAGCTCCCTTAATCGGACCTAACTTCTGTTGGGCGCCCTCTGTCCTGCCGATAATGTAAAGAGTGCTCCCCCGGGCTTTGGTTCAGTCCTTGCAACAACCCTGAGGCGCCTGGCACCGTGCTCCTAACAGAGGCTTCCCACCCAAAACCGGGTGACCTGTGGAGACAGAACTCAAACCCAGACTCTGTGCCCTCCCCCAGCCCCCACCACCTGCACCCCACCACCCTGCACCCCACCTCCCTGCCCCCACCTCCCTGCCCTCCAGCTCCTAACAAAGAGTCTCCCATAACAAGCAGGATCTCCCAGTCGTCTCAACGTCTGTCTTCCCGACCAGACTGGGAGCTCGGTGCAGGCAGGGTCCTGTGTCAGGACCCGGTGCTGCCCTAACTGAGCGGAATGGACAAGCGAGCAGATGGATGAATGGGTTGATGGCAGCCAACCTGGGGTTGCTCTGTCCCGTGGCAGCATCTAACATCAGTCCAGTTTTGCTCACAAGGAGAACAGGGCCAGGTGACACAGGCCAGGCCAGCAGGCGGGCGAGGACCCACCTCCCTGTTGCGGAGAGCTTGTGGAGCTCTGCGGGCAGAGAGCGACCGGCGGGTGTCTTGTCATAAAGGGTCTTGAGCTGTGCAAGTTCGGACTTCATCCTGAGGATGGGGAGACCCTAGAAGGGCCAAAGGATGCTGTGCTGTGTTTTAGAAGCACTGCTGCGAGAGGGCTGGGCTGCGGAAATGGCGGCATGTGGGGGGTCTCGTGCAGGTGGACAGTCCTGCCCCCATCACGGTGTTCATCTCGGGTTTCCCTCCCCCCCCCCCCCCCCCCCCCCCCCCCCCCC
>NW_006795769.1:1226591-1244803 GCF_000442215.2 Lipotes vexillifer | reverse complement strand
CCCCCCCCGCCCAGCCTCCCACCGCCTGGCACTCAGCAGATGGTCAGCTATCTTGCCGAGTGTGTGTCTGTCTCCCCTCTGTGTCCGTAGGAGGGAGGGGCAGAAGTCTGGGGTCCCTGCCATACAAAGCTCACAGGGCCCCTGTAACCGCCCACTTTCACAGTGAGCGCATCTGCACCTGAGCTGCTTTCTGACACCTACCACCAGGGGTGTAAATTAAAACAATCCATGCACATTTTGAAAGCTAATTCCATTGCTTTTTGACAGAATCCTTTTCCCCAACCCCTGAGGGGCTCACCTGTGAAGCTCCTCCCCTCCCAGCCACCCGGCAGCGGCCAGAGGGGACCCTGGCACAGCTGCGGTCCAGGGAGTGACTTGGGGGCCCCCACAGTGAACTCTGAGGCAGGGAGCTCACTCGGAAAGAAGCACCGCCCTCGTGAGAAATGCGTCTCTAGGTGGTGAGGGGCAGGTGGGAAAGAGGAAGTTGTAAAATCACAGACCCTACCACATGCCATGCAAATTCACAGGGACCCTTGAGTCGCCAGCGCGTGGGACACATCACTGCCACATTTTAAAAACAGGGCCCAGAGAGCAGAGATGACGATGTTTTTAAACCATCTTGTGTTTTTTTCTGGTTACAGAGGCAATCGTGTGTCAAGTGAAGATTTTCCCTATTAACTTTAACTTGCATTTTAATCTCACATATTTCTTAGCATTTAAAGTCCAGCCTCCTGCCGTGTTCACTTCAATTAATTTGTCTGATTCTAATTATATTTTCTAATTTGTTTTTCATTTAACTTTCCAGCATTTTTATCCTTTATCTTTTTAACTGGTTAAATGCTCAGATTTTTCTTTTATTATTAATCCTAAGCCCCTTTTTTTCCCAGGAACAATCAATATTGATCTTCACATATAGGTGCAGTGTGTGCATCTCTGTGCCAACACTGCAGAAGTGATGGTTAATGTAAAGCACTCAGTCTCACAAAACCAGAGCCAGTGAATTATTGGAGATACAGCATGCACTTTACTATTTTATAAGCTTTTGTCTTGTGCAATATAACAGAGCCACAGAAAACTCCATAAAATATGCATGTAACAGTTTAATGACTTATATGTGAGCATCTGCGTCCTTGCCACCACATCAGGAAGCAGAACACTGAAGAGGCAAAGATGCCGCTCGCCCTGCCCCTCCCCCAAAGGTTCTGCTGACTTCACTGAAACCACTTCTTAGTGTTTATTTGTACTTTGATCACCTAAGCACACGCACCCCTGAACATTTCAGCTTGGCTTTGCCTGTTTTCTGAACTTCATACAAATGGAACCATAGAGCATGATTGTTGCACATCCGGTTTCTTTCATCCAGCTGAATGCCTGTTGTTGTGTCTAGTTTATCCCTTTTAATGTTGGTACTAAGCCATTGTGCCACAATTTGCCGCAATTTATTTATCCATTTTACTGATGATGAGCATTTCATTGTTTCTAGTTTGGGGATATTATGAATAAGGCTGTTTTGAACTTTCTTATGCTTGTGCACTGATGCACTTGAGCCTGCATTTTGTTGGATCGTGAGTAATGTATATGTTCAGATTTTTGTGCACGTTTTTATTGAGACACAATTTATGTGCAATAACAATCACTGATTTTAAGTGTTCACTTCGATGAGTTCGGACAACTGTACCCTGGTATGAGTCGCCACCACAGTCACAATACAGGACCGCGCGCCCCTAACCCTCCACCGAAGCCCCTTTCAGTCATGCTCTCCACCGCCCCAGGCCCTACAGAGCTGCTCATCTGACTTCTGTCGCTGTAGTTCCAGTAAAAGCTTTCATGCTCCTACAGTCATAAAGTGTATGCAGTCTTCCGTGTTTGGCTTCTTTCATTTGACATGCTTTGTTTTCACTGTTGAGTAGAATTCCACCAAAATTTGGCTATCCATTCACAAGACGATGGGCATAGTGTGTCCATGTGGAGTTACTATGAGTTAACATTCACGTGCAAGTCTTTTGTGAACGTATGTTTTCATTTTTCTTGGGTATATACTTAGGAGTGGAATTGCTAGGTTGTGTCTTACTTTTCCATTTAACTTGATAAGAAACGGACTAATTGTTTTCCAGAGTGGCCGTACCATTCCGCACTCCCCTCAGCAGAATGAAAGTTCCCAGCACTCCATCCCCTCACCAAACCTCGGTGTTATCAGCAGTCTTCTTAGTAATGCTGATCAGATGATTTTGATTGGAATTATATTGAACCTATAGATTAATTTGAGCATAACTGATATGTTAGCAATGTTGAATCTTCTGATCCATGAACAAGGTTTATCTCTACATCTATTTAGGTCTTCATTACTTTCTCTCAACGTTTTATAGTTTTCAGTATACAGGCCTTGCACACATTTTGTTGAATTTACCTTTAAGTATTTTGTATATTTCATCCTTCTGTAAATACTACTTTAACTAATACTTTCTTGTCCAATTGTTTGTTACTAGTATATGGAGATACATTTGATTTTTATTTATTTGTTTGTTTATTTTTTGGCTGTAGGCGGGCCTCTCGCTGCCGTGGCCTCTCCCGTTGCGGAGCACAGGCTCCGGACGCGCAGGCTCAGCGGCCACGGCTCACGGGCCCAGCCGCTCCGCGGCACGTGGGATCCTCCCGGACCGGGGCACGAACCCGCGTCCCCTGCATCGGCAGACGGACCCTCAACCACTGCGCCACCAGGGAAGCCCTACATTTGATTTTTTAAGTTGCCTTTTAATTCTGTGACCTTGCTAAATTGACTTATGCTAGCAGCTATTTTTGTAGATTCCTCAACATTTTCTATATAGACAATCATATCACAGGTAAGTAGAAGCACTTTTAATGCTTCTTTCCTACCTGCAGTGCCTTTTAATTTTTATTTATTTGTTTATTTATTTATTTTGGCTGCACCGCAGCACACGGGATCGTAGCTCCCTGACCAGGGAGGCACAGGGTCCTAATTACTGGACCACCAGGGAATTCCCCATTGTTCCTGATTTCAGTGGGAAATCATTTGATCTTTCATCCTCAAGTATGATGCTTTTCTGGAGAAAATTTTCATCGGGTTGAAATCTACTTCGAGTCTTCTGAGAGTTTGTTTAATTATGAACAGGTGATGAGTTTTGTCGATTTGTTGTTGTTGCTGTTGTACTTGTTGAGATTATTACACGGCTTTTCTTTTTCAGTCTGTTAGTATGGTGAATTACATTTACGGCGTTCCTGATCTAAATTCCACCTGGTCATTCTCAAGCAAGCAGCATCTGTTGCCTGTCCTCAGGAAGAGGGGTACAGATTTTTCTGCCCACTACGTCTTGCTTCACGAGTCACCAAGGAAAACAATACAGTCAAGCACTCGATGGAACAAGCTTTACTGCACGCAGAGAAGTGACAGAGCAAAATAGCAGCTTCACGAATGAGTGCTGGTCTCCCGTGGCCAGCGGGTCCTTCCCAGCAGCTGACATGTGGCCATGAGCCTGCGTGCGCCCTGCTTGTGCCGCAGCAGAAGGACCCCTCTCCTCCCTACCAGGAGTAGATGGGGGGCTGGTCAGCTGCCCTACGGCACACACGCCTAAGCAGAACAAGGAACACATGGAGCCTAAACCGGGAAAATATTCCCACACAAGGTGACAAGCCCGGTACCGGCTTGAGGACTCTTTACCTCTTGGTGAGGAATTGCTCCAGGCCCAAGGCCCATTGTTATGGGCCAAGTGGGGGATTAAAAGACTGTGTGCACAGGATTGCCCTTCTCAACAGTCATAATGTGTTGTCCTTTTCATCCGGGGCCGATGCGATTTGCTATTATTTCGTTGAGGATTTTTTTTTTAACATCTTTATTGGGGTATAATTGCTTTACAGTGGTGTGTTAGTTTCTGCTTTATAACAAAGTGATGTTGAGGACTTTTGTGCCTAGGTTAATGAGGGTTACTATTTTTAGTTTTCTTGTAATGTTTCTGTCTTGTTTCAGTGTCACAGTGATGCGAACGTCATGAATGAGTTGCTAAGTACCCCCTTACTTTCTCTTTTCTGAAGAATCTGTGTGGAGTTGGTGTTGTTTCTTCCTTTAATTGTTCGGTAGAATTCACTTGTGAAACCATCTGGGGTTAAATTTTTCTTTCTGGGACGATTTTAACTGTACATTCAATTTTTTAAATCAGTTATAGGGCTACTGAGGCTGTATGTTTTTCTTGAATAAGCGTTAGTAGTTTGTGTCTTTTGAAGAATTTGTCTAGTACATTTAAGTTTTCAGATTTGTTGGCATAAAGTTGTCCACAGTATTCCCTTTTAAGTTGTGATTTTTATTATATGTAAACTATATCTCAATAAAGCTGAAAGAATAAAACGTTTAAAAATTAAAAGAAAAAACTTTATGTCTGTAGGGTCTGTAGTGAAATTCCCTCTTTCATTCCTGATATTGATAATCTGTGTGCTTTTTGCTTGATCAGTTTGGCTAGAGGTTTGTCAGTTTTTGACCGTTTGCAAAAACTAGTTTCCGGTTTCATTATTTTCTTTATTTTTTGTTTATATTTCGTTGATTCTGCTCTTTTATTTTCCCCCTTTTGTTCTGCTTACTTTGGCTTTAGTTTGCTCTTTTTTTTTCTGGTTCTGATTTGAGACCTTTCTTCTTTTCTTAGGTAGTCCTTTAATGCTATAAATTTCCCTTTAAACATGGCTTAGTGGCTTACATCAACACTGAATGAATTGAATCCCTTAGTTTGAACTTGAATTCATAAAAGAAAATTCACTTTTTCTTTACATGCCCCCATAACTTTTTAAGGTGGTACCTGATGGAAGATACTAGAAGGTAGTACTCAAACTGAAAGACAGGAGCTGGGAGAACGGATGGATGGTGGGTGGAGGGATAGATGGATAAATAGGGTAGGTGGGGGACTTCCCTGGTGGTCCAGTGGTTAAGAATCCACCTTCCAGTGCAGGGGACACGGGTTCGATCCCGGTTGGGGAACTAAGATCCCACATGCCGCGGGGCAGCTAAGCCCGTGCACCGCAACTACCGAGCCCACGAACCACAACTAGAGAGGAGCCCACGCGCTGCAACGAAGATCCCGACACGGCCAAATAAATAAATAAATAGGATAAGTGGATAAAATAAGATGCAAGATGGACTATAGGGCCAGTGGCGACAGTGTATCACGAGCTGGGGAACGGGGTCAACTCAACTCCACCCCAATCTGCGGTTAAAGAGGGAGTTAACTTCCTGTGCTGTGCCGGGTGGTAACAGCCTCAGGTGAGTGTGGCTTTCAGCCAGCAAAGTATCCCTCACTCATACTTCATGGTTGCAGGAGGCTGTGGTCTGTCTTCTTTATTCTAGGACCTCAAATAGCCCCTTGGGGGATGGGACGCGTTCATAGAAGAGGGCTAAAGGGCCCTGGAGGCCCCCACGGCTGCTGAGAAGGGCCATTCTTGCTTCCTTCCACATCCCATTAGCCAAAGCCACAGACAGGTCCGTTGCCTGAGGTCAGTTGCAGGGATGGGGGGTGGAGCTTAATCCTCTTACCAGACTGTCAGCCACTGCTTTTACGATCCCCACTGGGCAGTAGTATTTTATCCCGACTCCTTACTTGTCACCTTATGTGCAGCCACGGCTTCTTCTGAGCAGACTGATCCTTTGAACCAGAATGTTCTGTCACAGGGCTTTTCAACGTTCCTCTTGGCCCTTGGGTCTGAGATCATCACCTGAGTTTTCTGTCTCAGCCAAGCATACATCCCGTCTGAGGTGAGGGCCCATCCCTTTCAGCTTGTTTTCTGTGCATTCAGACACTTCCCACGGTGAGTCTCACTCTGAGATTCACGCTCAGGCCACAGAGCCTACTGGTCTGTTTCTCTGGGGAGCCCAGGCTCACACGATAACCTAACCGCTGAATTCCCCCCACAGGTTGAGAAAAGCTGCTCACAGGGCTGAATGAACACCCACTGAGGAGGGTGGGTTCCAGGCCCGTCCCCTCAAGTTCTCAAGTTCTCAAGTTCTCGGCGCCTCCCTCCTCTGGTCTCGGCCCTGCCCTCAGACTTGCCTTCCCCAGTACAGCCACAGCTGGACAACCACTGTGCATGTCCCAGAGCAAAGAATCATGACTGGCCAGCACGGCCCGGGTGCTTCCCTCTGCACCGGTGGCAGTTGTCAGGAAACATTCGAGGCAGCTCCAAGCTGGCCCCCAGCCAGTCTCTGGCCCCAAGATGAGGCTGGCTTAGACCAGGCAAACTACAGTCCACAGCCAAACCTGGCCCACCACCTGTGTCAGCCTCCTGGGGCTGCCCTAACCGAGTACACCACGTGGGGCTTGAACAGTTTATTATCTCTCAGTTCTGGAGGCCAGAAGTCCAGGCCTCTCTCCAGCTCTGGTGTGGGCTGCCTGTCCTTGCGTCCCTTGGTTTGCAGACACAGCACTGCAGTCTCTGTCTCCGTCCACGAGTGGCCTCTCCTCTGTGCCTTTTCTTATGGAGGCACCACCCACCCTAGTCCAGTAGGGCTCATCTTAAATGGGTTACACCAGCAAAGACTCTATTTCCAAATAGATTCCCATTCACAGATTCCAGGTTAAAAAAACAAAAGGCAGGGGCTTCCCTGGTGGCGCAGTTGGAGTCTGCCTTGCCCTAACCGAGTACACCACGTGGGGCTTGAACAGTTTATTATCTCTCAGTTCTGGAGGCCAGAAGTCCAGGCCTCTCTCCAGCTCTGGTGTGGGCTGCCTGTCCTTGCGTCCCTTGGTTTGCAGACACAGCACTGCAGTCTCTGTCTCCGTCCACGAGTGGCCTCTCCTCTGTGCCTTTTCTTATGGAGGCACCACCCACCCTAGTCCAGTAGGGCTCATCTTAAATGGGTTACACCAGCAAAGACTCTATTTCCAAATAGATTCCCATTCACAGATTCCAGGTTAAAAAAACAAAAGGCAGGGGCTTCCCTGGTGGCGCAGTTGTTGAGAGTCTGCCTGCCGATGCAAGGGACACGGGTTCGTGCCCCGGTCCGGGAAGATCCCACGGGGCCCCTCCGCACGCCCCCGCTCCTGCCTGCCGCGGGGGACCCGGGGACCGGCTCACAGGGACCTCAGTCACCCCGAGCCTCCCTGGGGGCACCGCAGAGCCTGCTGGGATGGGACCAGGGACGTCCCGACCTTCGGGGGGCACGTGTTCTACCTCCTGCCCCTGCCCTTTGTGCTCTGGGCGGCTCCAGAGCCACACTCCCGTTGGTGTGTGGTCCCATCTGGAGGTCCCCTCACCCCATCCGGGCTCAAGCACTTCAAGGCCCGAGTCTGTGCCACACTGAAGATGATGACAAAACGTGAGTAAGGAAGTTCCAGTTTCCCCTGGACGCCACCGCCCAAGCGCCAGGCACCGGCCCTGCTTTCTCTCCTCGGTCTGACGTTGTTTCTTACCCGCGTCGCCCCCTCGTCCCACTGCTCCCGGCTCTGCGCCCCATCCCCCCAGGCCCCCTCGAGGTTGACCTCTGCTCTCTCCCCAGTCCCAGCCTGCCCGCCTGGCCCTCCGCGGCCTGTTTAGTGGGCCCTCGCCACACACTTCATGTCGCCACTGCTCACAACAGAACACGGCAAGGTGCTGGTTGGCTAGAGTCTGCCCCGGAGTCAGGCAGCGGGGTGGGGAGGGGGCAGGGGTGCATGGGTCAGAGTCTGAGCGGCTCCCCTCACCGCAGCCCCCGTTAGCACCCATCCTCTCACGGCGGGACTGCTACCGCCTCCTCGTCATCTCTCCAGCGAAACCACCCTGTAAAAGGTCTTAATGGATGTGTCCATTTTCTGCACCACAAAGTTCATGAGATTTCTGAATGGGAACTCCGATTTTCTCACCCTTTCCACCTCTTGCCATTCCTCTTGACTGGTTAATTTTGATTTCAGGGCATTTGCTCCTGGTGAAATTGCATCCTCTCCACAGTTTGGGACAAGAACCTAGAACTCTCTCCGCGTAATAGCTATTGAGACACGCCTTGTTGTAAATGGCTCCCAGGATGGGCTTGCTGATAAAATCCCACATGATGATGAGGTAAAATTAGCAGGACCCTGGTGAAGGAGCAATCCCATTTCTCCTCAAACGCCCTCCAGGTTCACCTGTGGAGAAGTTACCTGTTGTATCCGATGGACCCTTGAACACAGGTGTACGTCACGTGTGCACCTCACAGGTGCAGCACCTCACAGGTGCAGCACCTCTCAGGTGTATCTCACAGGCGCACCCTACAGAAGCCCCTCCAGACGCGCCTTTCTGCACACCTTGCAGGCACTCCCTAAGTGGTGCATCTAACTGCATTGAGCCCACCCCTGGGGGCTGCTCAGGGGCCCAGGCACCACCAGTGGGCACACTGCGAAGTGAGAGGGAAGGAGCGCTGCAGGTGAGGCGGCTGGGCACCTCCACCCCGGGAGCCGCGCCCCTGCTCCCACACCTGCAAGCGCGTTAGGGCTGGGGGCAGCAAGACCCACCAGTAGATCACTCACTGCCCCCGGTGTCCCGCAAGAGCGCTCCGCACCGACCCTGCGCTGCAGCCCCACCGAGCCCCTCCAGCGGGGGTGCCTCTGAGCCCAGGGCCGAGCCCCCAGCTCCGCCAGAATCGGGCACGCGCCTCGCACAGCTGAGCGCCACGCCTACGCCCCGCCCTCTTCAGCCCTGCGGGAAGCGGAGAGGAGAGAGGCTCGAGCAGGGAGGGTGGGCCCTGGTGGCGTGAGCGGAGGGTCTGGGAAGCATCCCCCCAGAGACCCGCTCGGCCAGATGGCTGCCTCGTGGGCACTGGCCTCACATCCAGGCGTGACCTGGACTCCAGCTCTGGGGGGCTCTGGAAGCCGTCTGGGGCTGAATTCAAGCGCGGTGACCACAGCCCTGGCCGCAAAGCCAAGCACCAGCGCCCGCCCACAGCACCTCCCACGCGTGTGGCTGTCCCTCGGCCCCAGTCACACTCACTATTTTCAGGGAAGTGGGGGACCTCAGAGCCGACCCGTGAAAAGAATCTGTTGGTGACTGAGCGGAGGCAGGAACGTCGCGGCCCGAGGCCAGTGCCCGCGCTTGGCCTGCTGGGCCCACTGTGGCCGGTACAGCTGCCGGGAGCCCGCCCGGGGCGCACGCGGAAGGCTCCCTGAAACGGACTCGTGCAAGCACAAGGGGCGCAGGCGCCACATGCAAACGCGCGCGTGCACGTTTCTACCAGCTCAGTGCACGCAAACCGTGCCTCCCAGTTCGGAGCATGGTAACAATATAGACACAGGCAGCATGAGAAAGACAGAGACACTTCAGGCTCTGTCCCCCCTGGCCCTCGGTGACTCCTGGTTCCAGCTGAGCTGCTCTGCTCCCTTCTCGGCACAGGGTGGTCAGCATCCCTCTGGCCGCTGCAGAAGGTGAGCCCAGAACGCCAGGCGCCCACCCAACCTTCGTGAGTGATGTACGCGGCTGGTCACACACACATCGCGGTGTGATGCGTCGCACCGTGGACAGAGTTCCCACCCCCAGCCGTGCAGCAGTCCCCGGGCACACGTGCGCACCCACGCACGCACACACCCTCGTCCTCGTGCGCACCCAGCACCCACGCACATGTAAGCACACACACTCACGTATGCACACACATCTGCACATGGTTTCTGTGTGGCGTGAAGGGCACTCCTGCAACTGGAGAGTCAGACTGACCTGGGATGAGTCCTCCAGTCGTAACCCCCAACCTTTCTTATCGCATCCTGGCTCACAGGGAGGCTAATAACTGTCTGACTCGGGGGAGGACGGCCGTGCCCTCAGCGGGAGGAGCTTGCTGCCGTCCGGGCCCATGGATCCCTGATTGAGGCACGGACGCTCAGGAATGATCCCGTCGGTAAAATATGGCAGTGCCGGCAGTGCAGCTGTGGGCGCTATGCAAGGAGAGGGTCCAGCAGCATGAATAAGGGTCCCAATAAGTAGGAATCAGGCCGAAAGGGACATGCGTGCTGGGCATTCGCCAGGACCATTTCTAACTAGGGCTGCTGCCTCTTAACAGACAAGAGCCGCCTCCTCGCCACAGAAGAGAAGGGAAAGGCCCCCCCTTACGGTCGCACCCCCACACCTTCCTCCCTTCTCCTCACTTCCCTCCGTGGGCGTGGGCAGCCCTGTCGGGGGGGTCCCTCCACCTCCTGGAGGCAGCGCTGGTGCCCTGCCACCCCACCACACCTCAGCCCGGGTCTGGGGGCCCAAGAGACTGGGAGCTACCTGTCGGACCATCCCGAGTCCTCAGGCGGCCGCTCAGGCAGAAGGGGTCATGGCACTCCAGGGGTTGCCCCTCTCCAGGGGTTGGGTGTGAGGGCTTATCCCAGCGCCCAGGATCCCTGCCTCAGGCAGAAGGCCCTGAGCTGTTACGCTGCAGCCCCCATTCCAGGGGGTCTGATTTTCCCAGGAGGAAGCGGGCAGTCCAGGCCCTAAGGGGAGGGAGGGAGAGCAGGCGTGGGCGCGTCAGCTGGTACGGTAATCATCGCTAAGAAAGGCTTTGCTGATGACAGTGTTTGCGGGAGGGCCTTGTGCGCTGGGGGCTGGCGCTTCTCTCAGACGGGAAGCCGGCCACCATGAGCCTCAGCGAGGAGCAGGTGCAGACGTTCCTGGACCAGAACCCTGGCTTTGCGGACCAGTACTTTGGAAAGAAGCTGAGCCCTGAGCATGTGGCCCGCGCCTGCGAGGATGGGTGCCCGGCGGGCTGCACAAGTTTCCAGGAGCTGTGCCAGGTGGAGGAGGGCGCGGCCCTGTTCGAGCTGGTGCAGGACATGCAGGAGAGCGCGAACACGGAGCACGTGCTCTTCGAGGTCCTGCGGCGTCTCTGCTCCATCCTGCATGCTGACCGCTGCAGCCTCTTCATGCACCGCCAGCGCAACGGCACGGCCGAGCTCGCCACACGCCTCTTCAGCGTGCAGCCCGGCAGCGCCCTGGGGGACTGCCTGGTGCCCCCTGACTCCGAGATCTTCTTACCCCTGGACATTGGGGTCGTGGGCCACGCGGCTCGGACCAAGAAGGCAGTGAACGTCAAGGATGTGACGGAGGTGGGTCCTGGGCCTCGTGGGAGTTGGCGAAGGGTTCCCACAGTCCCCGAAGGATGGGCCAGCCCACTGGCTGTGAGGGGGCCCTTGGCTTTTAGGAAGGCGGCCAGACAGGCAAGTGGAACAGGTCCAGGCCAGAGCTTGCGGGAAGGAAGGAGGCCCTGGGGTGGCTGGGAGGGCAGCCTGGGCAGGCCCTGCTGCCCCCTTGACCTCTGATTCCCTGGATGGGGGGTTTGGGAGGACGGGGTCTGAGCAGGCGCTGGCACAGAGGCCCAGAATGGAGGGCGCAGTGGACTCCAGAACCCTAACCATACTGCTCGCTGGGGCGAGCAAGTTTGGGGGTTCAGGAGAAGCTGGTCCAGGTTCCCCAGCAGTCCAGTGGTTAGGACTTGGCAGTTTCACTGCCGCAGCCTGGGTTCAATCCTGGAACTGAGATCTGCAAGCATCACAGCCAAAAAAAAAAAAAAAAAAAAGAAGCAGCAGCAGCAACTGGTCCAGGAGGGGGCAGGAGGGGTGGACGCAGTGAGTGCCTGGAGCGGAGAAGTCTGGGAGGACAGGTTCTGTTTGGACGGGAGGGAGGGGGAGGCCAATGACGCTTCTGGGGGTGGGGCAGGGTGCCAGGAGGACAGACGCCCCAGGGGAGGGGGGGCTGGGACTGGGGGGACCACGCCTATTGGACACATGCGAGGGACAGGGCCCCGAGGGGGCGCAGGAAGAGCCGGCCGCCTTCTCCCGTCCCCTCCGTCCCACCTCGGAGAGGCCGCTGCTATGGCCTGGGGGCGGGAAGCAGGAGCCTTGGGCTGGCTCACCTCCTCCACTTTCTGGAAGGAATCCAGAGGGCGTTACCCAGCGGGACAGGCCTCCGCCAAAGCAGCCAAT
The DNA here is from genome assembly GCF_000442215.2 of Lipotes vexillifer. Taxonomy (NCBI): domain Eukaryota; kingdom Metazoa; phylum Chordata; class Mammalia; order Artiodactyla; family Lipotidae; genus Lipotes; species Lipotes vexillifer. Next base: position 1,232,912 of record NW_006795769.1, on the reverse strand, counting down.
GTCCCCTCGTCCCTGGAGACAGACGGACGTGTGCACGGAGCCCCAGACCCCTGGCTCCTTGGCTGCAATCCTCTTAAACTTATCTGCTCAAACAGGCCTCGGCCCAGCGACCTGAATATAGTAAATCTCTCAGATAAGCTTCATCTGTACTTCCTTTTAGGAAACGGGTCACCCGCGAATCGGGATGTCAGGAGCATAAATTACCAGGAACAGAAGTCGGCAGGAATGGGGGGGCTACAGTGAATGCCTCCCCTGCCCGCCCCCCGCCTCTCCCACTACATCTTGCCCCCTCCCTTCTGTGAGCCCGCAGCTGCGCCCCCCACCTGTGCTCTTGGTGTCTCTGAGGGTCTGGTTCAAACTGCCTGTGCCCGCCCCGGGCCGGGGCTGTCTCTCCCTGGGGCTCAGCTTCTCTTCCAGCCTCGTCGGGACAGCTCCCTCTGATGTTTCCACAACTGTCCAGCACAGCTAGATGCCTCCTTCATGGGGCAGGGGCATGGCATTCGCCTTAATGCTCAGGGCTATGCTGGGTCCTGTTTGTCACGGCTGCCGCAGAACAGAGACCAGGGTCAAAATCAGCAAAGAGTCGAGTCTCCAATAAGTGTATCATGAAGCCCAGATGTCACTTTATGGAGGGGAAACTGAGGCAGAGCCTGTGTCCCACCGTGGCAGGGGGGTGTGGACAGCGGTGGCCAGAGGGGGTGCTGCAGGGCTGTGATGTCACCCCGCCACCCCTCTGTGGCCCCTGAGACCCCAGGGCTCATGGGGAGGCAGCCGGGCAGGAGGTCCCAGAGGGCCCGGCATGTCGCCGAGGCATCTAGACCCTGTCGAGGTGGGTGGCTGGCCGTGGGAGGAAATTCCCAGGAGCCGGGATGGCTCAGAGGAGGGAGGAGGGGGCAGGACTGAGCAAGCCGTGCAGAGCACAGTTGGGCCAGGAGGCGGGGGGGCCCGGGGATGCTGTGGTGACCAATGACTGGGTCTGGGCAGTGGAAGCAGAGAGTTGGGGGCACTTTAAAGAAGTGGGTTGGGTCGGAGGGGCAGGGAAGCACCAAGGCCCAGGTCCTCTCTGTGGGGCGGAGGCTGGATGCCAATCCTCGGAATGGGGACAGGGGCGGGCAGGTGTTTCTGGCAGTGAGATTCAGAGGCAATGGGCCTGAGGCTGGTCACACTCAATCAACTGGGCCAGAACAAAGCTCAGATGAGCTGTTTCCTGTGGAGACAGACCTGAGAGCCCTTCAACTGGCCCCTGACCAGGGAGAGGCCCCAAAGAGCCACTCTAAGGCTGGGGGAACCTGCCCTGGGGGCCAGAGTTGGGCAAAGGTCTCATCGTGGGGGCAGGAAGCCCGCTGGAGCGTGGGCCCAGGAGACGCCCCCCGGGGCCTGGCAGATAGGTCCTGGTATGGGAGGTGGCCCAGGGTGGCTGAGGGCAGCAGGAGACGGCAGCCTAGACAAGGAGGGGCTTGGGGACAGGCGGACTAGACAGACTCAGGAGGCATCTAGAAGGCCAGTCGGCCAGATGGCAGCAGACGTTGGAGGAGCTAGGTCTGCCTGCAGCCCAGGGGGGCATGCAGAGCCTGCAAGGACTCTGCAGAGCCCGTGGATCGAGAGCTGGGGGTCGCTCGCTCTGAGACGGGGTGATAGAGACTGAGGCAGGCTGGAGCCCCGAGGGCAGGCCAATGGCCATGTCCTCATGTGCTTCCCAGGCTCCTGATACCCGGGGCATGGCCACCTGGGTCTCAGGATTGGCCTGGGCAGCTTAGCCCTGACCCCCAGGGACCAGGGAGACCAAGACTCCAGGTCCGCAGAGCGACGGCCTCTCCCTTCTCTCCTCTTGCCTTGCAGTGTCCCCACTTCAGCTCCTTTGCTGATGAGCTGACCGGCTATGTGACAAGGAACATCCTGGCCACGCCCATCATGAACGGCAAAGATGTTGTGGCTGTGATCATGGCTGTGAACAAGCTGGACGGCCCGTGTTTCACAAGTGAAGATGAAGACGTGAGTGTCCGGGAGCCCTCTGGATGCGCACGCGCGTCTCTCCCCGAGCCTTCACGGTCCTGTGCCTGGCGGGGCCCGTGCCTGGCAGGTGATGTCTGTGGAGGCACCTCTCCGAGGCTCGGCCCCGAGGGCTCGTCTACACGTCTGTGTGTACAGGTCCAAGGCCCGCGGGCTGAGGTCCATGCTGCGTGTGCGGCCCCGCCTCCAGGCAGCTGGGTGTCTCCTCCACAAACGCACAGCTGGGCACACATCTGAAAACCAGGGCTTTTACCTGCTGTTGTCACAACTCCTGTTTCAGGTTTTCCTGAAGTATCTGAACTTCGGGGCGTTAAATCTGCAGATCCAACACTTGAGCTACCTGCACAGCTGCGAGACGCGCCGAGGCCAGGTACCCGTGCGCGCTGCCAGCCAGGGCACCCCCGCTGGCTCCAGGCCCTCCGGGCTGCCTGAGTGCGGCCAGCACCCCCCCACCCTGGTCTCTCTGGACAGAGGCACATGGTTCTGTGGGCACCTGGGCAGCCGAGGGAGAGGGCCCGGGGCTTTCGTGGCTGTGGACGCGGAGCTGTGAGTATGCCGAGCTGAGGGCAGCGAGGCCGGGTGCCTCGCCCTCGGGCCCCGGGGCTGTGACCACCTGCAAACACGGGCGTCAGCATTCCTCCTTAGAAGCTGCCTCAAGCCTTCTGTGGAAGGAGAAGGGGGGGATTATGAACGTAGAGCAGGGGCAGAGGGTCCCAGCACTCCGCGGCCGAGCCTCCCGGTGAGCTCTGCCTCTGGCCACCCAGGAGAGCAGTGGCTTCCAGGACTGCAGTCGGCTTCCCCCTGAGCGACGAGGCCCGGGGGCCCGGGGGGACACGGCGCTCCACCCTCTGTGGCCCGTGCAGAAGGCGGTAGGGGGCGCAGACACGGTGGGGTGGGCAGGGCGTGAGAGAGGGCGCTGGGCAGGGCCGCAGAGGAGCTGGAAGCCTGCGGCCAGCGGGACTGCAGCGTGGGGCTGAGAGCAGGGCCTCGGGGCCCAGTGAGGGCTCCAGAGGGCACGTCGGAAGGCCACCAGGTGGACTCAGCCCCACGCTGTGGGGACGGGGTTGCACAGCGGATTTCTTAGGCCCGCTTCTTTCCTTCTGCCGTCATTTGTCTATCAGTCGGGACTCTCGGGTGTTTCCGGCACGACCCTACTGATTTCTTTGCTCAGCTTGTTTTCTCAGCAGCTCCTGCGCCCTCTGACATGTCCATCGACCCCATCTGTTTGGTCGTTTGGTGGGTGGATTTTTTTGGTTTGGGGGGTCTGCACCTCCTTATTCTCTGGCTACAAAATGCTTCCGTCTCATTTGTATTTTCCGGCCCAGTCCTGGAATTAGCCATTCCTCAAGGAGTACTGGTTCTTTTTGCTGGAGACGGTCTTAGAAACAACGACCTGGGCACCGGGTGTGATCTTGGCTTGGCGTGTCATAGCTTCTAGGCCCTCTCAGCTGACGGAGCGAGGAGATAGGTGTGTGTCTACAAGCCCGTGCAGGTGCACGTCTGTAAATACTTGTGCATGTAACCATCTGCTTCTGTATTAAGTTAAGCCTGAGTTCTTGCTGATGCCACCAACCCCAGTCATCCCCACATGGATCGTTCTGGCCTCCGCCCCCTCCATGCTACACAGAGACCCCTGGCTTCCGTCCTCTGCTGTCCACTTAACATTGTTGTCCAGCCCCCTTGCACGTGTACAGCAGGGTACCTGTGACCCATGAGAAACAAGTTCATCACTGGAGCACAGAGATGTGTGCAACTCCTTTGCCTTTACTCTTGCAGACGCCATGCATTTCCAGAAACGCTGAGGTCAGCACCTTTTCCCCACCCGCTTCCGTGAGATCTCTTGCATTCTCTTGTCACAGTCTGCGTTCTTTCCTGGAATCCCCCAACCTACCAAATGATTTTTAAATTTGCAAAGTTATGGTTCATTCTTTGTGCTGTAAATTTCTATTAGTCTTGACAAATGCATCATGACATGCACCCACCATTACAGTGTCATAAAGAATCATTTCACCGCCCTAAAGACCCCCACCTCCACCGAAGCCCTGACAACTATTGATACTTTCACTGTCTCCATAGTTTTGACTTTTGTAGAATGTCATACACTTGGAATCATATGGTATGGAACCTTTTAGGACTGGCTTTTTTCGCTTAGTAATATGCATTTAGGGCTCCTCCGTGTCTTTTCATGGCTTAGTAGACCATTACTTTTTTTTTTTTTTTTTTAGCATCTTTATTGGAGTATAATTGCTTTACAATGGTGTGTTAGTTTCTGCTTTATAACAAAGTGAATCAGCTATACATATACATACATCCCCATATCTCCTCCCAGCCCATTTCTTTTTGTTGCTGAATAGTATTCCAATGTCTGGATGCATTACAATTTATTTATCCATTCACCCATGGAAGGACATCTTGATTGCTTCCAGCTTGGGGCAATTATGAATAAAACTGCTATAAACATTTGTAGACAGGTTTTTGTGTGGGTACAAGTTTTCAGTTCGGTTGAGTTAATACCAAGGTGTGTGATTGCTGGATAATATGGTGTAATTGTGTTTAACGCTGTGAGAAATTGTGCAGAAGTGGCTGTACCATTTCACATTCCCATCAACAGCGAATGAAAATTCCTGTCACTCTGCATCCTTGTCAGCTTTTGGTATTGTCAGTTATTTAGATTTTAGTCATTCTAATAGGAGTTTCGTATTATTGTTTTAAATTACAGCTCTCTAATGACAAATGATGTTGAGGATCTTTTCATAAACTCATTTGCCAACTGTATATCCTACTCTTCGGTGAGGTGTCTGTTCACATCTTTTGCCCAATTTAAAATTATGTTGTCTGTTTTCTTACTGTTTAGTTTTAAGAGTTTTTTTTTTTGTAAAACTGGGGTTTAAGTCCTTTATCAGATATGTATTTTGCAAATATTTTCTCCAGAAGTATAGCTTGTCTTTTCATTCTCTTACCAGTGTATTTGGAAAAACAGAAGTTTTACATTCTCTTTTTTTAAAATCGAGTGTAGTTGATTTACAATGTTGTGTTAATTTCTGCTGTACAGCAAAGTGATTCAATTATACATATGCATACATTCTTCTTTAATATTTTTTTCCGTTATAGTTTATCACAGGATATTGAATATAGTTCCCTGTGCTGTACAGTAGGACCTTATTGTTTACCCATTCTCTATATAAAAGCTTACACCTGCTAAGCCCAACCTCCCACTCCATCCCTCCGCAACCCCTCCCCCTTGGCAATCACAAGTCTGTTCTCTATGTCCATGAGTCTGAAAAACAGAAGTTTTAAATATTATTAAATTTATTTAATAAACTTTTCCTTCATGGATTGTAGTTGGGTGTTCTATCTTAAAGCACCTCAGCAAACCCAAGGTCACCTAGATTTTGTCCTGTGTCATCTTCTAGCAGTTTTATAGTTTTGCATTTTACACTCAGTTCTATGAGTTAATCTCATGAAAGGTGTAAATGTCTACATACACCTGTTTTTGCATGTGATGTCCAGTTGTTCAGTAGCAGTTAGTGAAAAGACCAGCCTTTCCCCATTGAATTTCTTTGCTCCTTTGTCAAACTGCAGTTGACTGTATTTGTGTGAGTCTATTTCTGCGCTCTCTATTCTGTTCCATTGATCTATGTTCCTATTTTTTCACCAATACCATACTGTCTTGATCACTATAGCTTTATCATCTTGAAGTTGGTAATATCAACCCCCCAACTATTTTTTCTGCAGTATTGTACAGGCTATTGTGTGGGGTTTTGCCTTTCCGTATAAACTTTAAAATCAGTTTGTCCACATGCACAAAATAGCTTGCTGACACATTAGGTTGGGAAGAATTGGCATCTTAACAATAAGGAGTTTCCAACTCATGAACGGAGAATATCTGTTTACTTAGATCGTCTTTGATTTCTTCAGAGTTTTGTTGACTTTGCATATGGATTCTGTACATATTTTGTTAACTCGTGCCTGAGAATTTAATTTTATACTAAATGTAAGTGGTGTCGTGCCCTTAATCTCAAATTCCAATCGTTCATTGCTGGTATGAAGGGAAGCAACTGACTTTTGTACGCCAACCTTGTTATCCTGTGACCTTAAGACAATAACTAATTAGTTCCAAGAGGTTTTAAAGATTGATCCCTTGGCATTTTCACATAGATGATCATGTCATCTGCAAACAAAGACAGTTTTTCTCCTTCCCTACCCGTCTCTATCCATTGTTCTTCCTTTCCTTGTCTTATTGCGTTTGCTAGGACTTTCAGTAGGATGCTGACTATGAGTGGTAAGAGGGGCATCCTTGTCTGGCTCCCA
>NW_006795769.1:1207114-1226581 GCF_000442215.2 Lipotes vexillifer | reverse complement strand
AGGGAAAGAACCAGTTTCTCACCATCAGGTATGACACTCGCTGTAGGGTTTTTGTAGAATTTTTATCTAGTTGACCAAGTTCCCCTCTATTTCCGCTTTGCTGAGAGCTTTTATTCCGAATGAGTGTTCGGTTCTGTCAAATATTTTTCTCCATCAATTGATGCGATCGTGTTACTCTTCTCTTCTTTAGCCTGGTGATGTGGTGGGTTTTTACATTAGTTGATTTTCAAATGCTGGACCAGCCTTGCGCACCTGGGATAACTCTCACTTGGTCATGGAGCATAATTATTTATATACGCTATTGCATTTGTTTCACTAATATTTTGTTAAGAATTTTTGTACCTATGTTCACGAGAGATTTTGGCCTGTAGTTTTTCTTTCTTGTAATGGCTTTATTTGGTTTCTGCATTAGGGTAATGCTGGCCTCAGAGAATGGGTTAAAAGGTCTTCCTCTGCTTCTGCTTTCTGGAAAAGATTGTAGTGAATTGGTGTAACTTCTTGCCTAAATGTTTTGTAGAATTCACCAGTGAATCCATCAGGGATTGGTGCTTTCTTTTTGGAAGGTTATTAATTATTGATCCGATGTCTTTAATACTTATAGCTCTGTCCAGATTATTCTATTTCTCCTTCTGTGGGTGTTGGTGGTTTGTGTCTTTCAAGGCATTGACACATTCATTTAATCTAAGCTATTTAATCTAGATTATTAAATTGGGGGGCATAGAGTTTTACAATTCATTACTTATTTTCTTCTGCTTCCTTTAGGCTTAAGTTAGTCTTCTTTTTCTAGTTTCCTAGGAATTGATCTTTTCGAAGAACCAACTTTTGGTTTGTGGATTTTCTCTAATGGTTTTCTGTTTCCAATTTCACTGATTTCTACTCTAATTTTAAATTTTCTCTTCTGTTTAGTTTGGAATGAATTTGCTCTTCTTTTTCTAGCTTTGTAAGGTGGAAGCTTAGTTTATTGATTTTTGATCGTTCTCCTTTACTAATGCATGCGTTTAATCCTACAAATTTCCCTACAAGCACTGCTTTCACTGCATCCCACAAAGTTTGACGTGTATTTCCATTTTCATTTAGTTCGACATCTTTCTAAATTTCTCTTGAGAATTCTTCTCAAGAGAAATGTATTAATTAGAAGTGTATTGTTTAATCTATTTTGGAATTTTCCAACATCTTTCTGTTAATGACTTCTGGCTTATTGCCCTGTGGTGTGAGAATGTATTCTTTATGATTTTTAACTCTTTCAAATGTGTTAAGGTGTGCTTTGTGGCCCAGAATGTGGTCTATCTTGGCGAAGGTTCCACGTGACCCTGAGAAGAATGTGTATCCTGCTGTTGTCGGATGAGGTAGACTGTAGATATTCATTATATCCATTGCTGTTTAGTTCAACTGTCTTCTTACTGATTTTCTGCCTGCTGGATCTGTCAATTAACTGAAAGAAGAACACTGAAGTCTCCAACTGTAGTAGTGGATTTGTCTATTGCTTCCTGCAGTTCTATTAGTTTTTGCTTTATGGAATTTGATGCTCTGTCGTTAGGTGCATACACATGAAGGACTGTTATGTCTTCTTGGAGCAATGACCCCTTTATCATTATGTAATATCCCTCTTTACTCCTGATCATTTTTCTTCTTCTGAAGTCTGCTTTGTATAAAATTAATATAACTATTTAGCTTTCTTTCGATTGGTGTCAGCATGGTATATATTTCTGCATCCCTTTAATTTTTTCCCAGTTATTTTCATTGTGGTAAAATACACATAACAAAAAATTTACTATCTTAATCATTTTTAATCTACAGATCAGTGGTATTAACTACATTCACATTGCCCAACCATCTCCACCGTCCATCTCCAGGACTCTACACAGCTTCCCAAATTGGAACTCTATCCTCACTAAACACTAACTCCCCAGTACCCCCATCCCAGCCCCTGGAAACCACATTCTACTTTCTGTTTCTATGATTTTAACTCATATTGGTGCAATCCTACAGTGTTCGTCTTTTTTGTGACTGGCTTATTGCACTGAGCAGAAGAACGTCCTCAAGGTTCATCCATGTTGTATCATATTACAGAATTTTCTTCCTTCTTAAGGCTCCATAGTATTCCATTGTATGTATATGCCACATTTTGCTTATCTATTCATCTGTTGCTGGACGCTTTTGTCGCTTCCACATTTTAGCCATTATGAATAATGCTGCTGTGAACATCGGTGTACAAATATCTCTTTGAAACCCTGCTTTCAATTCTTTTGAGTGTATGCCCAGAAGTGGAAATGATGGATCATATGGTAATTCTGTTTAATTTTTTAAAGAACTTCCATACTGTTTTCCAAAGTGTCTACACCATTTTACATTCCCACCAACAGTGCAAAGCAGTCCCAATTTTTCCACATCCCTGCCAATACTTGTTTTCTGTTTTGTTTTGTTTTTAACACTAGTCATCCTAACGGCTTTTAGTTAGTTCTGACTGTAGTTCTGATTTGCATTCCCCTAATGATTAGTGATATTGGTCATCTTTTCATATGCTTATTGGTCATTTGTATTTTTTCTTTGGAGAAATGTCTATTCAAGTTCTTTGCCCATTTTTAAATCTGGTTGTTTGTTTTTGTTCTTGTTGTTGAATTTTAGGAGTTCTCTACATAATCTGGGTATTAATCCCTTATCAGAAGTGTGATTTTCAAATATTTTCTCCCATGTGGGTTGCCTTTTTACTCTGTTGATGGTGTCTTTTGATGCACAAAGGTTTTTAATTTTCAGAAAGTCCAGTTTGTCTATTTTTTTCTTTTGTGGTTAGTGTCTTTCAAGTCATATCCAAGAAATTATTGACAAATCCAATGTCATGAAGCTTTTTTCCTGTGTTTTCTTCTAAGTTCATAGCTTTGCATGCGGATATCTAGTTTTCCTGGTACCGTTTGTTGAAAAGACTGCCCTTTCCCCACTGAATGGTCTTGGCATTCTTGTCAAAAATCATTTGGCCATATATGCTAGGGTTTATTTTTGGACTCTATAAGCTATTCTTTTGGTATGTAGGTCTGTCTTTATGCCAGTATCACATGTTTTGATTAATACAGGTTTGTACTATGTGTTGAAATCAGAAGATACGAGCCCTCCAGTTTTGTTCTTTCTCAAGATTGTTTTGACTATTCACGGTCCCTTGAGCGTCTATATGAGCTTTAGGATGGGTTCTTCTACTTCTGCAAAAACATCATTGAGATTTTGATAGGATTACATTCAATTTGTAGGTCACTGTGGGTAGTATTGACACTGTAACAATATTAAGTCTTCCTATTCATGAGCAAAGGATGTCTTTCTAAGTATTTGCGTCTTCTTTTGTCTATTTCAGCAAATGTTTTATAGTTTTTCATCGTTACAATAATTCTAGCTGCTGTAATTGCTCATGTATTTACCTTTACTGGGATCTTTATTTCTCCATATACAGCTTTGAGGTCCTTTCATTTCACCTGCAGGATGGTTCTTGCAGGGCAGGTCTAGTGGTCATGAACCCCCTCAACTTTTGTTTTTCTGGGGATGTCTTAATTTCTCCCTCGCTTCTGAAGGACAGTTTTGCTGTTATTTTTTCTTCTCCTTTTAGCAACTCTGAATACATCAGGCCACGCCTTCTGGGCCCCAAAGTTCCTGATGAGAAATCTGCTGATAAACTTACTGAGGATCTCTGGTATGTGATGAGTCACTTCTCTCGCTGCTCTCAAGATTCTGTCTTTCGACAGCTTGATTATAATGTGTCTTGGTGTGGGTGTCTTTGAGTTCATCCTACTTGGTGTGTTTTGAACTTCTTGGGTGGAAATGTGCATGTCTTTCATCAAATTCCAGGGGTTTCCAGGCTTTATTTCTCCAAATATTCTCGCTGTGTGTCCATCTGCCCTAGGTAAGGTCTAGCCCATCTCCCTTGGAGGAGGTGTTCTGAGTGGCTCTCATTCTGCCCTTGCTTTGAGGCTTGCTTTCTCCCAGCTTCCTCTCAGCCAAGCCCCTTAACCTAACTGCTGTGAAGACATTTCCCCAAATTCGTATCAGCAGCTCCGTAACAGTTGCCTCAAGGCAAGATTCAAATCCAACCCCACATACCCCAGCTGCGGGCCTAGTGAGGCAAGTCTGGAGCATTTTCTGGGTCTTACCCCACTACACACACTTTGCCCCAGTGGATCTCACCCAGGGGGATTGTGTTCCCTCTAGGAAAGTTAGATCTCAGGAGAAGCCAGGTCATGTCCTGAGTCCCCACCTCCCTCTCTGGATACCCCGCTTTTCTGCTCCCTCTCATGCAGACTGTCTCAGGGTCCCTGTCCTTCTGCACCTCTAATCAGCCACACCAACTCAGCAGTCAGAGTCATACTTTACTTTGAAAACTTAGGTCCTGTCACTTGGTGGTCTTCAGGGACTCCCCTGCACCTTTCTGGCTCACCATCCATTCCATCATTCTGCCCCTCAGGGTCCTCTGTATTTGCAGGTCCCTCTGCCAAGAATACTGTCCCACACACCCCATGGCTCCTCCGTGGAGAGATCTTCCCCGACCTGAGCATCCCCACCCTCTGCCCCTGTATTCCCTACCCAACTCCACCTGCCGTATCCCCTGCATTTACTCATCTCCCTGTGCCAAGCCATCTGGTTGGTTGGTTTGTTCATGTTCTAGCTGCCACCCCCTCCCCCCTTTAGAAAGTGAATTCTAAGAGTTGGGGATTTTTGTCTGTTCTGTTGTCCAGTTATACCAGACCTAAAGCAGGCAATAAATATCATTCCAGCAAATGAATTTCTGACACTTAGGAAACACGACTATCTGGAGACTCATCATTTCCAGCTCTTCAGGCCGCATGCATGTACAGATGTGCTTTCGGTGGGAGTTCTAAAGGGGACTTCCAACAATGGGCATACACGTCTCAATTAAGTACTTTGATTTCCACTCAGACGTTGCCTAATCCCAGTAGAAAGCCGTTTCTGAGACCTTACACTCTGAACAGCATTTTAAAGAAACCTAATTACTTCACAGCTCTACCTCACAGCTCTTTTTGAAGAGAAAAGTCTAAAATTAACCAAGCCTGGCTGCCACGTTGCCTGTGGTTCAGCCTGGTGCCCGCTCCTTCCTCGTGCTGTAGGGGAGCCCCGACCTCGAATTAAGGCAGTTCTCAGCACAGTGCCCACCCTTCCCTCCCCCAGACCTTAGCAGCCATCCAAGGTCCTAGGCCCCCCTCCCAAAGTCAAGAACCACTGTCAGTCCGTCCTGATCACTATCTCCATGGACTCTGGCTCAGGGGCTCCCGTTAATCCCTTTTTGAGAGTGTCTCAGCCACTTTGGTCAGAGGCCATAGAAACAACAAAGAAATCATAGGTTTGGCCCTGGGATGTTGGAATTTATCTGAGACCTGCTGCATCAAGCTGACTGGCCAGCTTAGCTGTGGTTCCCACTGCCCAACAGTCCATGTTGCACCACAGCTGGATGAAAGTCCCCAGGGGTGCAGGGCCTTGGCCTCCGTGCTGCCCCCAAGGCTGTGCTTTTGTCCACGACCCGCTGGCTGGTGTGAAGACTAGAGCACGTGTGCTGCCCCTCCCAGGATGGGGTGGGAGAGGGCCCGATGCAGGAGCTACAGAGAGAGCACACAGGCTCAAATGCTGTCGCGCATCCCTGATCTGTGAACAAGTGGGAGCGTTCAGAGGTCAGGATGTGTGAGTCTGAAGCAGCACAGGAGGGGCTGGCCGCGATGCCACTGGACACGAGGCTGGGAAGAGACGTGCCACAGTGTGGACCTTCTTTCCACCATCAGAAACCTTAGGAGTGTGAAGAGCAGTGAGCTGTAGCGAAATAATGAGGGAGCAATGCATTTGCATATTTATTATTACCTTTGCCTTAATGTAATTTTCTTAATTTTTAATTTAATTTAATTTATTTTTTGGTCGCATGGGTTGTGAGATCTTAGTTCCCCAAACAGGGATTGAACCCGCTCCCTTGGCAGTGAAAGCTCCCTTCTTGGGGGCTGGAAAACTCTAAACCCTGACCTGGCAGTGGTTACAGGTGCCTCCGAAGATGCCTGCACCTCACTCAGGGGGCACCCTGGACTCAACTCAGAGAGTTAAAAATGGAAGCAGGAAGAAAGGGAAGGGCAGAGGCCTGGGGTGGCCCGCGCACCTGGTTTCAGGGCCACTCTCTACACGCTGCCTGGCCCGCTGAGCCCCCGTTGCCTTGGGGCCATATTAGTACCTGCTTCAGAGCAGGGTCCAACGTGGGGACTGGTCCTTGGTCCGACTGGGGCACTGGAAGGGCAGGGGAGACAGGACACTCTCTGCTGGGACATAAGGAGGGGACAGGGTGGAGAGTGGAGGAAGGTCTCGCCTAGAGGCTGTGCAGGGACACCTTCTCACTCTGTCCCCCTCCTAGGGGATGAGTTTGGGGACTGAAGTACTCGGATGGCTCAGAAATTAGGTGTGTGGTCCAGATACCCTCACCCCTGAGCTCAGCTGTCCAGGACATCCCTGAGCGCCCGACCTCCCCCACCCTGACATCTGTGACATGGGTTCTGGTCCCAACCAGGACTGGTACCCAGGGATAGCTCAGCGAGTACCTGTGGGATAGATGCACAGGTGACTAACACTCAGATGCACACATTCGCACACACCCACACTCACAGACTTGCTCTCACTGGCACGCGGGTCTCCTGAGAGAGTCTGCCACCTGGGAGTCTCCCACATGTGTTGGGGGAGGGGGGGCTCCATGGTCACCCACACCCACTGCCCTGCGTGTCCTTCCTCTGTCAGCTGGTGACTAAGCACCTCAGTCCCCTGCTGCTAACGGCCTGGAAATGAATGCACCCGGCACGGAACTCTCTACCTTCCCCCCACGCGCAGTGGGTAAGGTTGCCGATCTGAGGCTCCCCAGCTCTGTGACCTCGGGAAAGTCAAGTAACTTCGAGACCTCAGGTTCCCCACCTATAAAATGGGATAGTGAGGTTCTGCCCTCTGAATGCTGGGAGGATTAAAGATCTTTAGAACAGCGAATCTTGCCGCCTCCCATGCACTCTGCAAATGCAGGCTGAGCACTCAGGGGCCAGGCGCTGCTCTAGCCATGAAAAAGCTGTGCCTCCCAACCTCATGGAGTTTGTGATCGGAGTCCGGAGACAATGAGACTGTACATCTGAGAGGCCAGGGACGAGATGGGGTGCTGCAGGGCATCTGGTGCCGCAGGTGCTCAAGGAGGGCCTTCCCTGAGCCACTTTAGGCTGAGACTCAAGGATGAGAAAGTTCTGGGCTGAGGGCTGTGAAGGCAGAGAACAGAGCTTGTGCCCTGTGGTTGGTCAGAGTGAGCTTTGAGGTCACAGTGGGAGTGCGATTCAGACACACGGGCAGAGAGGTGGCGGGGCCAGACCACCGGGAAAGCCTCCTCCACCAATGGGGAGAGGTGGGCACGGAGGGGGCGTGGCCGGGCTGCTGGGAAAGCCTCCTCTACCAATAGAGCGAGATGGGCAGTGGGCTGCCTCCTGGTGAAAGGACTCTAGGGCAGGTGGGGTCTCCAGTGCCCATCCCTACCTGTAACAACAAAGGGTGCAGGTGCTGCAGAGGGCCCCGAGGGTGGCCGGCAGGGAGGGAGCCAGGCAAGGAAGAACTGCAGTGGAGGCGGAGGGGCTGGGCACCAGGCCGCCCTTGTTAAAGGTCAGAGGGCACGGAGGTGGTGAGTGAGTGTGAAAGGGTGGGGTCTAGAGGGACCTGCCTGTGGGCCATGGCTGGGGAGGGGGAGGGGAGCCCGATGGGTGGCCCCGGACAGCAGCCCGGGGCCCAGTTTGGCGTCAATGTCCGGGGCAGGGTCTGGCCAGGGCCACTCTCTACTCACTTTGCAGAGACCACAAAAGCACTTGACATCCAGGAGACAATGAATTCATGCTCTCAAGCCCCAGCTTCTCACAGGCTAATCATGGAGGGCTGGCTGGTCAGATCTTTGCCTTTCAAGCTCATGGCAATTGATTTCAGTTTTCACTCATTCACTCACTAACCCAGCCTGAGGCCAGCACCAGGCAGTGAGCGGCAGGGATATGGCCAAAGACTGGAGACTTTACTTTCCAGAAGGTTTGCAGGGCCCCTGAGGCAGGGAGCAGAGAGTCACGCGCTTGGATCACAGCCTGGTGCCGGCACCCTGTTGGGAGGGTCAGAGCGTGTGTGAACGTGTGTGTCTCAGGCGTGACAGCTCACACCCAGGTGCCGCTGTGGTCAGTCGGGTGTGGGCAGGTGTGGCCACGACCCACAGGTATGTCACTCCCCAGGTGCTGCTGTGGTCAGCCAACAAGGTGTTTGAGGAGCTGACGGACATCGAGAGGCAGTTCCACAAGGCCTTCTACACTGTGCGGGCCTATTTGAACTGCGACCGATACTCAGTGGGCCTCCTGGACATGACCAAGGAGAAGGTGAGGCCTCAGCGCCCCAAAGACCTCCCGGCCAGCCTCACCCAGCTCCGCTGCTGACTCAGTGACTCACTCCCTTCTCTCCTCCGCCCAGGAATTCTTTGACGTGTGGCCTGTGCTGATGGGGGAGGCCCCGCCGTACTCAGGCCCACGCACACCTGATGGCCGTGTGAGTCATGGGGCTGGGCGGAGGGACAGGCCCTGCCCGTGCACCCTGGATTTCCTGGCTCCAACCCCAGGGTGGGAAGGGGCCTGTCCCGGCCCGACCCAGGGTGGGAGAGGGAAGGAAGGCTAGTGGAAGGGTGTGGGGGCCGAGGACGAGGCTATGGGCCGGATGGCTATCTGACCGCTGCAGAGGTCAGGCCCCCGGGGGCCATCTCCCCTGACTCCAGCCCTTCAGTGCTTTGGGGCCGAGGGCCAGTCCTGGTCTCCTGACGAGGGTTGTCAGCCTGGTTGTAAAGACCAACATCTGTTCTGGTTGACCCTAACCTCCTGCTGCCCTATTCTTAAATCATTGTAACATCTGCCTGAGTGGGGCTTCGTGGGTGTGTGTGAGCAGGGTAGGGACATGGGCAGGTATCTCTGTCACTTATTGTGCGTCCAACCCGGGTCATACTTCAGAGCCTGGCCATGCCTCAGTCTCCCCTCCTGTCAAATGGGGATAATAACAGGGCATCAGAGGATTCCATGGATTCTGTGTGCCAAGTGCATGCAGGATTCTCTGTGCAAAGGCTGGCTGTGACCACGGCTTCTCATAGTTATGTGAGTGTGAGTGTGTGTGTGTGTGCATGGGCGTGTGTGTCACAGACGTACAGGCCTGGGTCAGCTGCGTGCATATGTGTGAAGGAGCACAGGGCCCAGTTTTTGCGTGGGCTTGAGTGGGACACAGACGGAGGGAAGACAGATGTAAGCCAGTGAGTAATGTGTGTCCCACGATGGCTGGCGCGTGTGTACACCGTGTGCACCTGTGTGCCTACGTGCAATTATGCGGGCGTATGTTGCGACGGGTTCCCGTCGGGGAGCCCCTCACGCTTGGTCTGTTTCTCAGGAAATCGACTTCTACAAAGTCATCGACTACATCCTCCACGGCAAGGAAGACATCAAGGTCATCCCGTAAGTGTCGGGCTTTTATGAGGAGCATCGCCCAAGGGCAGGACCGCCCCAGACCCCGGCTGGATTGGCCTGAGGACCTGTCACGGCGGAGTCAGCGGCCCCGGCTTCGGCCCCGCACACCTTGGTGCTCCCTGAGCTGGGGGGCGCGGCAGGATGCAGTGGGGAGGGAGGCCCACTTACTGGTTTGGGAGGAAGTGAGTGGGGGCCTGAGGAGGCCCGAAGCCCCACGGATGTTGGTGCGGATGTCCAGGGGGTCAGATGAGCTGTCCAGGCGGCCCTGTCAGCAGCGACTGGCCCTTGAGGCCGTCAGGGTCTCGTTTTGGTTGACCCAGACAGCCCAGCAGGTGGAGCCCCCAGCAGGGGAGGCCCAACACTGCACACCCAATGGGGCGGGACAGGAGGGGACCCAGCCCAGCGGGCAGCAGAGCCGGGTGGAGCTCAGGGCAGCCTAGAGAGACTGGCAGGTGGCAGCTGGCCATTACCAGCCCTACAGCTGCATGGCCGTGTGACCTCCGTGGCCCCATGAGCCTGTCAGGACCCCAGCCCACAGGTCCCACGCAGGGACTGGGATCCAGGGCCAGGCCCGCAGGGGTGACGCGTGCGGCCCCCTGTAGGGCAAGGGGCCTCAGCGTGGGCAGAGGAGGAGGAGTGAGGTCGCTCAGGCGCCCCCCAGACCTCACCCCGGCCTCCCCTGTCTTCTTCCAGTCCTTGCCAGCTCCCCACAGCCCACCTGGGGTCAGAGACGGGAATCAGCATGAACACACAGCTGAGCATCTGGTCCTTCTGACCCTCTGCTTCTCTCCCACAGCTCACCCCCCGCCGACCACTGGGCCCTCGCCAGTGGCCTTCCAACCTACGTGGCAGAAAGTGGCTTTGTGAGTCCCCCGGAGCCCTGTACTTGATCCCTGGCACCCCAGCCCTTCCCACCGGCCTGTGTGCCCCGGCTTTGCTTACTTGGAAGCTCATCAGCTTGGACAGTCTATGTTAGAATCATACTGTACATCGGGCCGCTTCAAGTGAAACTGTGTTTCTGATCCTTTTTCAGATCTGCAACATTATGAATGCCCAGGCTGATGAGATGTTCAAATTTCAGGTATCTGTCTATTCATCCATAGAAAGTGTATGGTACTTAGGAAAGAAGATATTGCGACTCAGAAAGGATGGACTGGATTCGTTTTTGCTGTTTAAGTGACAACCTCAAGCCTCACAGGCTAACGGCAACAACACGTGTTCCTACACACAGGCCTGCGCGTTGGCTGCGCCTGGCGAGGGTTCACATCTGCTCCACGTGGGGACACGTGACCAGGGCAGGCTCTTTTCTGAAGCAGGCCTAGGTCAAGTGGACCAGTGGAGATGGGCTTTGTCTCTCGGGGCCTCCTCCAGGAACTGGCCAGGGTCCCTATTTCACCGGCCAGGCATCAGTGGGATGTGAGCTAGGACCCACTGTAAGGCCCACTGGGACGGGGGTGCTAGGCCCCTTGCTCAACAATTATTAGGAACTTGGCAGCAGGGCATTCAGTCAAGCGGGGAGCCTTCCAAGAGTGGGGCCCTGTGCGACCACAGCACTCACAGAGTGAGGCCGCCCCTGTGGACAAGGCCTCCCTTCTCCTCTGGGGGAAGTCACAGCCCTTGGGGGCCAACAGACAGGAGCAGTGACCCCGTCTCCGCAGTCCGAGGGCAGAGGAAGCGAGGTTCACACTCCCTGGCTGACAAGCCGGGCCCGGGCCCGGCCCAGAGCCAGGGCAGCGGCCAGCTCCAGACGCCTCTCCTCGCAGGAAGGGCCTCTGGACGACTCTGGGTGGGTCATTAAGAACGTCCTCTCCATGCCCATCGTCAGCAAGGAGGAGGAGATTGTGGGGGTTGCGACGTTTTACAACAGGAAAGACGGGAAGCCCTTCGACGAGCAGGACGAACTCCTGATGGAGGTAAGCGCCTGTCCAGTGGGCCCCAGAGGCGACGCCTGTGTGGCGGGGACACCGCCTGCTCCGGGCCCTGACCCGGGACGAGAACCCGGGAGGAGCTGTGAGGCCCCATCCCAGGGGCTGGGGGCCGGGCCCCTGGGAGCCCCCTGCGCACGGGGGGGCGCCCGTGGTGGGTGACGCGCTCCTGCAGTCTCTCACGCAGTTCCTGGGCTGGTCGGCGCTGAACGCCGACACCTATGACAAGATGAACAAGCTGGAGAACCGCAAGGACATCGCCCAGGACATGGTTCTGTACCACGTGAGATGCGACAGGGACGAAATCCAGTTGATCCTGGTATGTTGGTGCCCCGCGGGGAGGCGGGGCATCCCAGCAGCGGTGGCGCCGCCTGCAGCCCACTCGCCGCGCACGGCCGGGCGGCCCTTCCCTGGGCCCCAGGCCCTCAGCCGTGGGCAGGCAGCGACCTCGGCCCTTCTGGTCGTGCAGTGCAAGGCCTCCACCGTCATCGCCCTAGTGGAGAGCTTCGACAGGCGTGGAGAGGCAGGGACGTGCAGGAACCGAGAGCCGGCTGGGCTCTCATCGTCGCCGTCTCTGAAGCCAGAGGCCCCAGCTGGAGCTTCTGGAGGCTGCCGCTGTTCTTTTGTGCCCAGTGTCACTCTGTCCCACAGTCATGAGGGGTGTAGCTGACACTGCCGCTCTGTCTCATAGCACACGGTCTCTCTCCTAGCCGACAAGAGAGCGTCTCGGGAAGGAGCCTGCCGAATGCGAGGAAGACGAGCTGGGGAGAATCTTGGTCAGAACCTGACTCCCGCCCCCAGGTGGAGACTGGGCGGGCCTGAGGGCAGGGGGGGTGGGACGCCTCCATTCCCAGGAGGCCGGAGTGAGCTTGGGCACAGAGCGTGGGCTTGTGATGTTTGCCGCTGAGACGCGTCCACGTTCCTGCGCATCGTGTGTGCCCGTGTCAGTGCACGTGTGTCTGTGTGTCCTTCTGTGTGCCTGTATATTCACGTGTCCTTGTCTCTCTCTGCGTGTGCCTGTGTATGTGCGTATCTTTGTGTTTGTTTCCCTGACAACGTCACCACGTCTGCCCAGCTGGCAAGTTCTTGTTGTGGGGCCACAGGTGGGAGACGAGAGGAAGGGGCTGAGCTGGGGGTGGGGGGTGTGGGTGCCCCGGCTACGGGCTTGATGTTACCGGACACCTGGGGCGTCTGATGCTGGGCAGAGTGTCCTGAGAGGAGAAGAGACAGGGAACAGGCGGGGCTTCGGTGGGCCTGCCCCCTTCAGCCCCACAATCCTTCCCACAGAAGCAAGAGCTGCCAGGGCCCACCAAGTTTGATATCTATGAGTTCCACTTCTCTGATCTGGAGTGCACGGAGCTGGAGCTGGTCAAATGCGGCATCCAGATGTACTACGAGCTGGGAGTGGTTCGAAAGTTCCAGATCCCCCAGGAGGTGAGGGGTCATTCATGATCAGGGTCCCAGTTTGGGGAGAGGTGGTCAGGAGTCCCAGGTCCCACAGGAAGTCTGGAGGCAAACATGTTCATTACAGAATGGACAGTGCAGGCCAGCAAAATATACAGGGCAAGTGTGCCTAGAATACGTGACTGGCTGGCTGGCTGGATGGATGGATGGATGGACGGATGGCTGGCTGAATGGATGGCTGGCTGGCTGGCTGGATGGATGGATGGATGGACGGATGGATGGATGGATGGATGGATGGATGGATGGATGGCTGACTGGCTGGCTGGCTGGCTGGCTGGATGTATGGATGTATGTATGTATGGATGGATGGATGGATGGCTGGATGGATGGATGGCTGGCTGGCTGGCTGGCTGGCTGGATGGATGGATGGATGGATGGACGGACAGATGGATGGTTGGATGGATGGATGGGTGGGTGGATGGATGGCTGAATGGATGGATGGATGGATGGATGGCTGGATGGATGGATGGATGGATGGGAAGTTTGTTACACAGGTACTCCAGGCAGTCTGATCATCAAGTGCATCACTGGGCAGCAGTGGGTGTTTGGTTTTGGGGGAAGAGGAGACAGAAGCAGCCCAGCACCTGTGCAGAAAGCACACAGCACCGTCTAGGTGTGAGCACAGAGGGCCCCTCAGAGACTGTCCCAGGGAGGGGGGCACAGCCTTCCCAGCTCCGCTGCTTCCCTGTGCTTTCCGGCTTCTGCCCTGCCTCCACCTTCACACCGCAGGGAGCATCTGCTTCCCCAAGGCCAAGTGAGGGAACAGTCCTTCTCTATGCCCTGGAGGACAAGTGCCGCAGGCTGGCACTTTCTAAGGACATTGTACAAAACACAAAGGGAAAACACAAAGGAAATAAACTGTGGAAAGTATTAACAGAATAAAAAATTTCCAAATAATTTCTGGCCCTAAAAACCACAGCGGAAGCAATGAGAGGCTCCCTTGGGCCCATGTTCTATCGTCCAGAGAAAACTGCTCACCCTTCTGCCACCCCTCGGCCTCTGGACCTTCAGCCACCATCCCCTTTCCCCCCTCACTGGGCCAGGTGCCCACACATCCTGCCCCATTCAGATACCCGTGGCTGAAATGGACCTCGTCTTCTGAAATATCCCAGCCCCCTCTCCTGGGGTCCGTGTCTCACTCTGGGGCTTCGCAATAGGACGGAGGCCCAGAGGCCCTGTGAACTCAGAGCTGCTCTTGGCTTTGGCCCCGCCCCTCCAGCTGCCTGCCACCCCGGGTGCACCCGGCAGGTGCCACCCACGAAAGGCCAGTGGTGGGGCGGGCACGGCACGTGGGCCTTTCCCACAGCTGTCAGCTGGGAGAGCGACGGTGGGACCGGGCGCTCGGTTCCTGGAGCCCACGTCTCCGCCTCCCTCAGGTCTTGGTGCGGTTCCTGTTCTCCGTGAGCAAGGGGTACCGGAGAATCACCTACCACAACTGGCGCCACGGCTTCAACGTGGCCCAGACGATGTTCACGCTTCTCATGGTGCGTGGGTGCGGCGGGGGTGGGGAGAGGGCTCACCCATCTGATCAGGGTGGTGAAGACCCTCCCGCTTCCAAGGGCAGCACCCTAGGTGGCGGCTCCTCCACGTGGGAGGTGGGGGCCTTCGAGGGCAGAGGCCCCTCTGACTGGCGCACACCGCCAGCCCAGGAAGTGGATAGAGAGCACGTGAGCTGGGAAGGGGCAGTGGGGTCGGGCCCAGCTCCCCACCTCCCACGCCCCTGCCCCCACCCAGCAGAGCAGGGAAGTAAGGGCGGGCGAAGGTGGTGACGGGCTGCAGGATCGTGGGCTCCTGTCCCTGCAGACGGGCAAACTGAAAAGCTACTACACGGACCTGGAGGCCTTCGCCATGGTGACTGCCGGCCTGTGCCACGACATCGACCACCGGGGCACCAATAACCTGTACCAGATGAAGTAGGCACGCGCCTGGGGCGCCCACGTGGCTGCGCGCTGGGGGCCGCCGCAGCGTCCCCGCGGAGGGGCCTGCGGAGAGCTCGCCTCCCAGCGGAGCGCCGGGGACAGCGCTCGCCTCTGAGGGCCTGCACACCCACAGGGCTGCCCCTTCCTCACGGCGGGAGCTGGGGGCAAACAGGCCTCTCGGGGCTTCTGACCACTGCTTGCTTTTAATTAAACCTCCGTGACAGATCCCAGAACCCTTTAGCCAAGCTCCACGGCTCCTCGATTCTGGAACGACATCACCTGGAGTTCGGGAAGTTCCTCCTCTCCGAGGAGGTGCGTGCCCTCCCTTTGCTCTCTTGCTGTATTTCCTGGCCGACTGACCTCCGCTTGCATCCCTGGAACTCCACTGCCAGCGTCCACACCACACAGCTCTGGCACTGGAGAAGGGAGGCAGGCTTTGTGGTGGTGGCGATGGGGGTGATGGGACGGGCCTGGTGATTCCAGTTTGGAAATGCCCTCATGGGGGGTGGGGTGGGCTCAGGTCCCTGGAGTGTTGCGGGGGAGAAGGGGGGTGGGGGCCTCCCGGTGCAATGTGCGGCCACCTGGGCCTGGGGCCCACGACCCTTGGGTAGAAGCTGGCCAGCAACGCCAAGAGCGACAGACGGATGACCTGCAGGAGGGGTGGGGGAGGGGAATGGACGGGGCGTGCAGGGGACGCACCTGTGACCAGAGCCCCGCCTGCAGAGCCTGAACATCTATCAGAACCTGAACCGGCGGCAGCACGAGCACGCGATCCACCTCATGGACGTCGCCATCATCGCCACAGACCTGGCTCTCTATTTCAAGTGGGTGCCGCCGCCCACCCGCCTCGTGGAGACCACCGGGAGGCCCCACGGGGAGGGCTCCAGGCAGACAGCGTGCCCCGGGGCCCCACAAAGCCTGCACACCCCAGCTCGGTTCCTCTCCTGGAAGGGCGGGTGGGATTGAGATCAAGGAGGACGTGTGGTCCTGCGTGGCGTGAGGGGGCGGGGGCCGACTCCCTCCCTTCGTCCTTGGGGCTCAGGAAGAGGACGATGTTCCAGAAGATTGTGGATGAGTCCCAGAAGTACGAGGACAGGAACAGCTGGGTGGAGTACCTCTCCCTGGAGACGACGCGGAAGGAGATAGTCATGTGAGTGCAGGCCACGCTTCCCCCGCAGGACCGGGAGCCCCAGGGCCCCGGCACTCCACGGCAAGAACAGTCCACTTCTCGCAGCTTCAAGGCCTCCAACAAACGCTTCGCCTCGCCCACTCTCCTTTCAGGGGAGCAGCAGTAGGACTTGGGGGTGGACAGGCCTTGTCCACAATTAAATACCGTGCTCGCTTCATGAGCCCCCGTCCCTTCACCGGCAAAGTGCAGACTGAGAACCGCGTCCAGCCCCAGGCCTGCCCCAGAGGCCCCGTTAGGAACTATGTGTCACTCGCTGGTCCCCAGGAAGTACTCGCTGACCCTCCTCGGCCCTGGCTGCCTAGGGGGAGGGGCGAGGAGACGGGGAGCGTGGGGGCGGCCCGGAGTGGTGTGCAGGGTAGCACCGTCCACTGCCGGAAGGACACTGGGGCTTGGACCTGTGCCTCCACAGTCACAGGGGCTTGCAGAGGTGGAGGGGAAGGGGGGAGGCCAGTGTGGATATGCCTGGAGCTCCATCTGCCCACAGGGCCATGATGATGACGGCGTGTGACCTGTCTGCCATCACCAAGCCCTGGGAAGTCCAGAGCAAGGTCAGAGTCACACGGGGCCCCAGACGTCTTGCCAGTCCTCACGGGGTTGCATCCAGGTGGAGCCTGGGATGCGGAAACAGAGCCATTCGTCTGCAAGTAGTGCCGAGGGCTGCTGCCCAGCTCTGGGGCCCAGCCAGTGCCGCCACAGTGGAATGGGCTGCCGCACTCCTGTGTGCCAGGCCCAACCTGAATACTAGGGACACCAGAGTCTGGGGTGCAGAAGACCAAGGGCACCTGACAGGATCTCAGGACAATATCTAACCATCACTGAATCCACAGCACGCCTGCCGTCTGTGTGCCTTTCAGGTCGCTCTGCTGGTGGCAGCTGAGTTCTGGGAACAAGGGGACCTGGAGAGGACGGTTCTGGATCAGCAGCCCATCGTGAGTGTTGCTTCCAGAACCCTCCATATACCCATCACGGTGCTTGGGAGCCTCGGACAGGGGACCCCCGGGGATCTGGGGTCCTGGGACCTAACTCTCACTTTGCGGGGTCACGTGACATGAGCCTGGTGAGAATTTAGCTGGGACCAAATCTGGGTAAATTGCAGAAAAGGCAGGGATTGGGTAAAACTGTGATGCCTGCAGTGATGAAAAGCCATTGCCGAAGCTGCAGAGCCGGACTGTGGCTCATGACCGAAAGCCTCCACGGGCCCAGGCAGCTCTGCAGTGAGCCCTGCCCGGCTGTGAGCTGCTCCAGGAAGGCCCAGGGCAGGGCAGGCCTGGCCCGTGCGGAGAGAGCTGGTGGCTGGAGTCCAGGGCTCCTCCGGGATGTGGCTGAGGCTGCAGGGAAGAGGGGGAGAGGAGGCGGGGACCGGGGTGGGGGAGGGCTGTCCGGTACTGGAAGGACCCTGGGGCTTGGACCTGTGAGCCACGGTCACGTTCGCTGGGCCTCACAGGGGTGGAGGGGAGGGAGGGAGGGAGGCCGGTCTGGGCGTGACTGGAACTCAAGTCTGCCTTCAGGGCCCTAACGATGCCGGGATCTTCAGCTCAGCAACGTGGGGGTCAGAAATCTGTTGCTAGACTGAAGTGGCACCTGCATGGGGACAAGGACACGAGCATTACCCAACAATGGGCAGAAGAGATGGAGAGAGATTTTGTCTCACAAGCCAACTCCAGCCACTGAAGAGCTCTCTGAGCACCGGGCTGGGAAGGCTCTGGGGCCAGGCGCAGACTGCAGGAAAGGGTGCCCTGACCAACTAGCAAAGTCTCTTGGGGGAAGGGCAGGCAGCCTCTCTGTCTCCTCTGGGCCAGGCCTCTAGGGTCCTGCGTGGCTCACTCCAGCACGCCGAGCTCCAGACAGAGGGCAACTCTGAGGAAGGGCCTGCCAGGAGGCAACAGGGGATGGGGGGTGGGAGTGGGGGAGGGGGTCCAGAGTCTGGACACCAAGGACAGCTCCTTCAAGAGCATCGGGGGTTTGCCCCCTTGGGAGTCACGGGCCAGGCCTTGGGTCAGCACCATGGATAGCTCAAGGGGGGGGTGGGGAAGCTGGAGGAAGGGGCTCTGCGCTCCACGCCTGGCTGACGTGGCCTGAGCCCAGCGCTGCCTAGGGCAGCTCCCCAGAACGGGGCGGTGGCTCGGAAGGGAAGGGGCGTCCTGGCTTTCCCTTCCAAGGCCAGCTCATCCCCAGGGCGCTGCTCTCATCTCCGTGGACAGTTTCACCGAGCCGGGGTGGGGCTGAGTCCTGGGGGCTTGGGGAGGTGTCAGGCACGCCTGCCACCAGGTGCCTCACGGTGTCCCTGCTCCCCCACAAGCCGATGATGGACCGGAACAAGGCGGCCGAGCTCCCCAAACTGCAGGTCGGCTTCATTGACTTTGTGTGCACGTTCGTGTACAAGGTGAGAGGGGTGGCCCAGGGCCTGGCTGGGTTTGCAGGGGAGGGGCGGGGGGTGGCGTGGGGGGGACGGTGGCTCCCATCCCCCTTGAGTCTGCACTCGGAATCGAAATCCTCAGCGTCACCCCAAGGGGTCCCCTCCCCATCAGCCCCCCCAGTTTCTCCCTCCCAGAACGTCCTCCTGTTCACCTCGAGGTCGTACCTCAAACGTCCCTTCCCAAACCCCGTCTAAGGCGCCCCCGCCCAGGGCTGCACGCTGTTTTCAGGGCACTGACTGCAGTATATGTGCAGTGCACTTGTTCAGTGTCTGCACCCTGGGAGGAGGGGGGTGGTCCACTGTCGCCAGCTGGGTGCACGCAGCCCAGCAAACACCCGGGCACAGCCCAGTGACAGTGGGACGCATGCCAAGGAGCTGGGACAGGTGCTGTGACATCAGCTCCAGGGACTGGCAAGGGAGTGAGGGGGCAGAGCCCTCCCGAGTGACACACACCACGACGTCACAGGCCCCGCCCATCCCGGGGGGGGGCAGACCCCACACTCCGAGGAGGTTTTCAGGTTGAGTTGAGTGACGTCCCTCCTGCCCCACTCCCCACCCCAGCCCCCGAGGTCTCACGCTTCCCTTTACCGAAACACCAGCTCCCTTTTCTGCCTCCGCCAAGGGGGCGCTGTCAGTGCTGGGGAGGGAGGCGGGACCAGGGTACACATGCCGGTCCTGAGGTGGTCACTGCCGGGGACCACCAGGCACTCCCCTCCCACTGCCTTCCCCACCTGTATCCACCCGCAGAGCCTGTGGGCGTTCACACGTGTTCCTGGGCGAGCATGGGCTCTGTGTGACGTGCGATGTGCGAATGAGAGTGGGTGGAGGAGCCCCAAGACCTGCACGTCTGGGCCACCTTCCCAGCCTCCCTGCCGGGGGCACGTCCCTTCTGCTTTGATGTTTTCTACGCTATTCTTGGGGACCTCGCCCCGCAGCTCCTGTTCTAACCTCAAGGACACAAACCCCCACTTCCTTCTCCCTTTTCAGGCCTCTGCTGGGAACGTGGCACCTCCACGCCCCGCCCCGCCCAGCCCCGCCC
>NW_006795769.1:1186995-1207071 GCF_000442215.2 Lipotes vexillifer | reverse complement strand
CGCCCCAGCCCCGCCCAGCCCAGCCCAGCCCAGCCCAGCCTGCCCAGCCCAGCCTGCCCTGGAGCCGCTGGGGGTGTGGTCCGACTTCTCGGTTCCCTTTCCAGGAGTTCTCCCGCTTCCACGAGGAGATCCTGCCCATGTTCGACCGGCTGCAGAACAACAGGAAGGAGTGGAAGACCCTGGCCGACGAGTACGAGGTGAAGGTGAAGGCCCTGGAGGAGGAGCAGAGGAAGGAGGCGGAGAGGACGGCGGCCAGAAAAGGTCTGCGCTCCACACGTGCCGCAGCCAAGACCACGCAGCCGGGCCTCGGCCTGCGGGGGCAGGCACGAGGCAACAGAGTTCAGCCCGGAGAAAAGCCAGCCTTCAGGAGGCCCTGCAGTCGGTGCACCAGGGCTCCTGGCTGCACAGGGCACAGGCGGCCACGTGGGGAGGCCCATCCCACAGGAACAGCCCTGCTGATTCGGTGTAGCTGGCGAGCACGGGGGGCGCGCTCGGGGTCCTAGCCGGGGACTCAGGAGGGAAGCAACTGAGTGTTACTTCCTCTCTAAAAGGGAGGAAAGCCCCGCTGAAATATCGTGAACTCTTTAACAGCTCCTCTGTTCCATAATCAATCAGCAGTGCCGTCTTAAGGAGCTCAGAAACTCTACCTACGCTCCCACGCCAGCCTCAGAGATAAACAGCAGACCCATAGAAAGCAACAGAAAGCGAGCTAGGAGTCAATGTGCGTGGTGTCTTTCCCTGCGCTGCGTGCAGACCAGTTGTTCACCTTCACCCTGCACTGTGGGAACGTGGCTCTATTGTAACCACTCAGCACGCCCCCCAAATCAGAACCTGTGAGCTGTTGCCTTGGTTTTTGCTTGCGCTCTGGAACTTTTGTCGCCATTCCCTGAAACGTCCCGCAGGGGAGGGAACCAATAGAAACAAGCCAGCTTCAGAGAGGCCCAGGCTGGAGTGTCACCAAGGGCGAAACTAGTAACTGCTGGGCTAATCGGCTTAGGCCAACCAGCCCTCTGCCCTTCCTCCTGCAGGGTGTGTGGAGGGGAGGAGCTTGGCACGCCCGTTTCTCACTCAATGCTCACCATCCTGTCTTCTCTTGCAGCAGGCACAGAAGTTTGCAACGGCGGCCTGGCACCCCAGTCTTCCACCTGCTGCATCCTGTGAGCCGGTCAGCAGGCCCCCTGCCCCCTCACCCCACTGGGGCTGTGACTCTAACCACTGGTACAAGAGGTTAAGAAGCCTGAGAAAATAACTGAAGACCATTTTGGATATTTTCAATTTAAGGTTTGTGTGTTTACGAACCAAAGCCAACTATGAACGATCTGAACAGTATAGCCTACCTTACACTCATCCATATTTTGGAGGCACAGTAATGCCCCCAAGATCTTCAAAAAGGGTCTGTAAACTCTGTGTCTAAAAGCACTGGGTGAATATATTCACACTGCACATGTATCTATGTATATATGGGTGGAGAAATGGATACGTAGATGCCAATTCCCATCTGGTTTAGGAAAAAATATATGCACAAAAATTTAGAATAAAATCAAAAGAAAACACACTGCCCTTTTTTTATTTGGCGGAGGACATTCATTTGTGACCAACCGCAAAATCCTGCCAGAAAGGTCCAGGCTGTGAGAACAGCAGTGATCAGACGTGAGTGATCTGTGCAAAAATAATCTGTAATAAACGCTGCCCGGGAGCTGCTCTGAACCGCGCTGACGGACCAGCGCCTGTGGTCTGCCCCAGTCCTCCTGCACCACTGAGGTTTCCTTCATGGGAGCAACCACATGCCTCCAAGGACCTAATTAACGGTTCTGGGCCGGGAAGAAAAGCGAGTCAGACCCAAATGGGACAACGCAAGACTCACGCTTGAAATGGGTACTAAATTACCTGACAGAAATTAAGGACTTTTAGCTCATAACGTTAGCTCCAAAGCAAATGTTTCCAGATACTGGAAACTCTTCTTGGCTGCAGCCTTGGCCAGAACTGCAAGGCCAAATGAATTGTTTTAAGGCCAGTTCAAGATGCTGCCCTCTGCCAGCACTCCCGGCGGGGGTGGGGGGTGGGGGGCCCCGCCCCCGCGGGGGGGGGGGGGGGGGGGGGGGATGGACACGCCCCACAAAACCTTCAGCTCACAGTGGCACCCGGTGGTGACAAGGGCCTGCGACTGGGGGCTCCTCCAGGTTCCCAGGGGGACCCAGTGCCAGCTACCCACCAACCTCAGGATACCCCAGGAGGTGTGCACCATCATGCACTCCAGCCTCACCTTAACTGAAAACAGGGCTGTACGCCCCTTCTCACTTTCTCCTCACGTTTACAGATGAACTCATTTGACAAATAAACTGGGGCTCTAAGCCTAAGCAATCTGCTCCTGGCACAAAACTGGGAATAGCGACTTCTGACACCAGGCCTGGGGATGAAAGGCCACAGCCACCAGGGGTGGAGTCTGCCGTCTGCTCAGGCACAAAGGCCTAAGCCCCCTGAACACGTAGCTGCACCCCAGCCTGGTCCTCAGGAGGCCACATCCCCTCCCTGGGGTCAAGGGGAGAACGTGCAGGAGGGCGATGGAGATCCAGGTCTCAACTGTAAAGGCATCAGGCCATCTCCACCCCCACCATCTGCAAAGCCTGCCCATCCAAGGGTCTGGGCCAGGCTCGGAGCACAGAAGACCGAGCAGTGCTCACAACGCCTGGCCAGCTGTGTCTCCGCTACAGACTGCATCCTTTGGCCTCCGCCACAGATACCCCGGAGCAGGTGATGGAGGTTCCGTGCATCCCGCCCGGTTTATGCACTGGTCACTGACTGGTTCTTCTGGAATCCCTCCCCACCCACACCCCACATAACCTGAGAAGATAAGAACACAACTGCTGAGTCTGAGTCCAGAAACCAAACAACCGGGGACAGTAAAGGGAAGTCAGAGAATCACACAGTACAGGAGAGGCTTTATTCATCCACACTGCTCCGGGGAAAGGCGGGCTCACTTTAATATGCTGTCCTCTTGGGCTGAAAAATTGGAAGGAAAACAGATGCGCCATTACACACTCGGGCCATCCAAAGGGCCCACTTTCGACGTTTGGTGTTAAAAAAACCACCCAGTATCTCACTCCGTGGTGGGCCTGGCTATGGTCTGCTGCCACTCCCATCCTGGGCCTTCCTTACCCCTGCCCGTCCTGATTGCAAGCTGCTGCCGCAGGAAGGAAGAGGTGAGCCTGCTTCTGGTCCTGGGGCCTCGCTGAGGGTGGCCGACAGTTCATGCCCAAGGCCTCACTAAAGGGAGTTAGCACCATGCACCCCCAACACCCACACCTGCTCTCCCTCCCACTCCCCCAGAAGAGGACCCAGGGGCCAGCAGGGGCCAGAGGCGGCCCTTCCCCTCCACTGTGGGGCTCATCTGGACCAGCAGCTGTTTCTGGAGACGCGGGTGGAGAACAAATCCATGAGGTTCGGCAACACGAGTACCTTCTGCCAGTTCTCTCTCGACGCGCCTCTGCTCACCCTGCTTTTTCTTCCCCTCAGCTGCTATCCTCCTCTCTTCCTCTGCCCGGGGTCTCAGGTAATCTGCGAAAGGAAAGGGAAGGGGAGGGATGGTATCAGTGAACTCTTCACCGACGCACTGAGTAAAAGAAATTCAGCCCCCAAGCAAAGTCATCTTCAAGTGCACCGTGAACGCCAGAGGTACCTGCTTTACCTAGATATGCATAAAGGCCTGACACTCACTGCTCAACACAGAGCCCCACCCGGAGGGCAGCTACAGGGTCCCCGCTGCCACCCCGGGCGTCTTGCCGCCCCTCACTCAGGTCTCTGTGCAGCAAGGGGCTGCCCGACCAAACTACACGCCTGCCGCGGCGGCGCTCAAGGGTCCAGCCCGCTCGGGTTTCTGGGTCTGGCGCCTCCCGCCCTGCCCCCTCTCCTGCCCGGCACCCGGGACCCCGCACCGTCTTCGAGAAGCCCCGTGAGCGCCCCATGGGCTGGGACGGCTGTATCCGCCCGTGGTCACTCACCGTAGCGCTTGGCTCCGTAAACCACCCCGAGGAACAAGGCGGAGTAACGGCCGAGCTGCGGGGAAAGGGCGGTCAGAACCGGCGGAGCGGAACCGGGGTCCGGGGGCTTTCTCAGCCCGCGGGGGGTCCCGGGCGCGGGGGACGCGTGCGGGGAAGGGGGGGCTCGCACCCGCGGCGTCTGGGGCCGATGCGAGGGGCGGGGGGAAATCGCAGCCTCCGGGTCGGGGCGCGGGGGCGGGGTGAGAGAGGGGTGGTTGTCCCGCCGAGCGGAGGCCGGGCCGGAGGTCTCGAGCTCCGCGGAGTCGCTCACGCGCGGGCCTACGCGGAGCCGAGCACCCGGCCGCGGCCGCGAAACCTGGTTCACCTTGATGAGCGGAGAGACCTGCACTGGCGGAACCATCTTGCCCGTGACCTTCGCGCCGGAAGCACAACGCGGACCGAGGAGGACGCTCCAAGGGCCCGGAAAACATTGGAGACGCAGAGGCTCACCCGGGTGGGCGCATGCGCCGTCAGCAGCGAGAAGGCGCCGGAGCCGCCCCCTGGCGGCCGGAGGGAGAACGGCGCGCGCACCCGTTCGCGGAGGGGTGACGTCACCGGGCGCGCGGCTCGCGACTGGCTCCGCATGCGCAGTGGCCCAGGCGGCACGTGCTGGTTCCCCAGAGCGGGTGCGACCCCTCCAGGCACTGACGTTTTCGGACCAGGTTGAGCACACATCGAGGCCCGCACACCACAGGTACAACTATTTGAAGAGTATAAGTCCACATTACAAATTGCGAAATAGAGTTCTCGCTATCCTCCCTCCCTGGGCTGTCCCGCCCCGCCCACTGCTGCAGTGCGGCCCCAGCCATGCTGAGGCTTGTCCAGGCCCGCAGCAGCCCCAGGCCAGCCCAGAGGACAGCCCAGGAAGGGGCTCGAGGCTCTGGGCAGGGAATCTGGCGTCCGGGTACAAAATGTAACCTGAGTGCAGGCCGGCTGCCAGCAGAGAGGGTGGCCGTGGCCGGCCCCTCTGGGCTCACAGACAGGCCAGGCCGACCATGTGGCCTCCGAGTCGCTTCCCGGGACCACACTGCCTGGGGTGCCCCCTCCTGCCACCCCCACCCCCGGTCCCAGACCCAGCCCCCCAGCAGAGCTAGAGTTTCCTCACCCTAGGAGCCTCTCCAGCAGAAGGAGGCTCAGGTCTTCCTGAGAAGGCCACCCTAGCAGAGCCTGCTCCCTGGGTCTCCCCGACTCCGGCCCTCAGGATCATGCAGCCCCAAGCTTCAAGGTTCACATCAGACAGGTCCTCGCTCACTTCTGCTGCCCTCTGTTGGGGAGGCAGGGGTTGCACTGGTGGGGTACTCTGGCCCCCTCAGAGGAGAAGACTGTCTCCCCCAGATCTGTGGTCAGCCCCAGTGAAGACACAGCTGACCAAGCCCAGGTGTGCAAAGAGGCTGCCCAGAGATGGGCAGTGGTGGCCGGACAGCCTCCCAACTGAGCCTGCTGTGCTGACACACAGTTCCCATAGCAACGGGGCTTGGGGGTCTGGTGGGAGGACCACCCATGCCTTGGGCCCTGTGCTGCTCCAGGCATAAAATCCCGGAGAACCAGGGCTGGGGGCTCACAAGCATCCCTGCTCCACTGCTAGGGGAGATCATTTCCGATTCTAAAGAGAATAGAATGCAGGGACAAAAATTCCAGGGCACACAGAATGTGCTCAGTAAATCTGCACCAAGGGGAAACCCCTCGGCAGCCACCAGGGGCCTGAGCAGACCCTGCTCTGTCTCCATTTGCTGGGGAGTCCTGGCTCTGCGCCTTCCACTGGGAAGCTAGTAAATCACCTGTGCGGTTTCCTGGGCTGGGAGTGGGAACGCCAAGGCGGATCCTACAGGGCAGCTGGGCTCTTTTCTGAACCCTCTGAGGACTCCTGCCTGACACCCGTCCTCTGTGGCCTCTGCGGGGCCTGGGGTGCGGGGAGGGCCTCTTGACCCGCCCCCTCCCCACTCATTCCTCCCCAAGGCAGCTGTAGGCACACATTGACTCCACAAGGCACAAAGTAACCCCTCCTCCACCGCCCACATGCTGTGTCAATGCTGAGCACCCCCCCTCCACCTCCATCTTGCCCTGGAGCAGCCGCGGGCCAATGTGACCCCGGGAGGCAAATGTGTTTTCCCTTCCCTGGATTTTAAAATAAACCAGATTCCTCAGCAACTCCTTTTTCCAGAATCAAAAATAAATTTCTCTGGGACTGAAGGTGGGGCCAGAGTGCTGGTGGGGGGACCACATACCAGTAGCTTCCACGGTGCCCGGGGGAGTGGCGGCCAGCGGAGGGCACGCACAGGCCCAGGAACACACGCTTACGGAAACCGCCCAGGGAAGACCCCTGAAGCCGGGGAGACCCACATTGGCCCGGAGTCCTTCCTGGGGACTGTGGGGTGGGGTCGGTGGGGTGCTATCCAACCTGGCTCAGGACGCAGGGGCCGCCTGCTGACACCCCTGCACCTGTCAGGGCAGCTGTCCGTGCTGAGTCCCGATATTCTCCCAGGAGCCAGGCTCTGCGGCTATCTTTAGAGCTGTGCTCAGATCGAGGCTGGCCGCAGGACACCTCCCCAGGGGCTCAGCTAGCCTCCTCCGGCCCTCCCTGAGCCTGGGCCTCCTGAGCACAGACCCCATGGGCCTACCCCTCTCTCAGTGTGCTGTTCCCCACTCCCGCAGCCCGGCCAAGGTCTGTCCCGGCGTCGCACCCAGACCCGCCTGGCTGGGAGTGATGGGGTCCCCGTGCAGCCCAGGCGCAGGTGTCCCACATCGGTCACACGTTAGCCCTCCAGGGGTCCTCCAGACAGAGCCCCCAGGAGCCCCCAGGTCCCTCCAGGCGGGTCATGCATCCCCAGCCAGATTCCTCAAATGGTGAGCTGGCCCTGGGATCACGGATGGCAGCACCTCAGCAGCACCACGTGACGGAGGGTGTGTGCCCCTCGCCTTCCAGCCGCAGCAGGTGCTGTGTGGCTCGGAGATGTGCCCCTGAGGACCCCCACCCAGTGATTGCAACTCCACCCAGACCTGGCCCCGGAGGCTCAGAAAACTTGCTCTCCAGGTATGAAACCACCATGGAATCCCATCTGCCCACTTCATCCACCCACTGGCCTCCTCCTCCTGTTCGGCCTGCAGACCCACCCCCCCCACCCCTTACTGCCACTAACTCTGCACTTCCCCACCACCAAGGACCAGGGCATCTTCTCCGTGACTTTGCGGTGGCCTCCAACATCTGGCACCACCAACAGGCACCTGGGCCAGGTCCCCTCCCCAGATTCTGCCCCTGGGGCCATGCTGTAGCAGGAAGATCTGGCTGAGTGCTGGGCCCAGCCCAGCCCACATGGGCCATCCTCCATCCCAGAAATGTCATCCCCCTCTGAGGGCCAGGCAAGGAGCTCCCTGCTGTGGGGACAGGAGGGCTGGCCCCAGGGCTGGGGTCAGGGCCTGGGACGTCTCTGCCACCAAGGCGAGGAGGCAACGGCAGACAGACATACTCGGGGAGCGCTTGCTGACTGGCCACCAGGGTCATTCACAGTAACTGTGTGCAAGTCTGGGAACGGTGCGTCTTCCTCTGGCTCCTGCAGTCCTCAGGCCCTTGACCCATGCGCAGGTCACCCCAGAGATGCACAGAATCCAGAACACAGACTCCAGGGTAGGGGGCAGGTGGGGAGGTGCCTGAAGGCTGGGGGCCTATTGGGCCAGCAGGATGGGGGCGTCTGACTCACTGCTGGCTGCCAAAGCTCGCTCTGCAGTTGTCCAGTCCCCCGGGTAGCCCTGAGCCTGTCCTTGTAGGGAGTGGCAGCCCGAGTGTGAGCTGTCCTGGGGGACTGGGTAAGAGCTTAAGACGGACGACCTCAGCAAGGAGGGCACAGACCATTGCATCAGGCAGACCCAGGCATGGTGAGTGTGCTGCGTGTACACACACGAGTGTGTCTGTACCTGATGTGCGTGGGGGACCATGTGGGTGGGTATGTGTGCATGTGTCACATGCATGAGTGTGTTTTGCCTGATTACATGTGCACACGAGTTGAGTTTGTGCACATGTGTGAGGGTCTGTGTGTGCTGGGGTTTGGGGGAGATCTGTGCCCTATGAAAGCCCTGGTGACAGCCTGGGGCTGGAAGGTGGGGGTCCTGGCCTTCACCCTAGTGGGATCCCCAGAACAAGCCCTTCCACTTTCTGGCCGCCGGCACGGTTCATTTGCTCCCTGGTCCTCCTGGCTGGACTGCAGGCTGAGCAGGGCATAGTTCAGGGTGAACCCTGGGTGCTGTGCTCTGTCAGGGGCCCCCCACGGGTCCCTCTGACCATGCCAAGCACCTGCAGCTGCCCCAGCCCAGGGACACGGGCTTGGGGCTCCCTGGAGCCCAAAATGCCACGGTGCGCCCGTCCTCTGCGCTAAGTCTCCCCAAACGCCTGGCTGCCCCCAGGAGACCCTCGGGCAGGCTGGGGGCCCCTGAGCCTTGGTGTCCTCATCTCAGGCCAGCAGGAAGGCCAAGAGGAAGGAGGGGGGCGCCCTGCGGGCCCCGAGGGCGTCGTCCAACGTCTTCTCCCACTTTGAGCAGACCCAGATCCAGGAGTTCAAGGAGGTGAGGCCCTGCTCTTGCACCGGGAACCCCTCCACGCAGAAGCTCATGCCTGAGGGGTCCCCTGGGAAGTGTAATGCAGGTGACAAGACCCTCGATCCAGAGCCAGGAAAGGGGGCGCAGCCCAGTGAACCTGGCCTCGGTTCCAGGCGTTCACACTCATGGACCAGAACCGAGATGGCTTCATTGACAAGGAGGACCTGAAGGACACCTACGCCTCCCTGGGTATGTGCCCCGGGGGCAGAACTCCAGCGCAGCACCCCGACTCCCCCGCCCTCCGGCTCCCAGGAGTGTCCTCCAGTCCCAGAGAGCCTCGCTCTGCTCCTGGGCCTTAAAGCCTGACCTGACTTCCCGTGGGCTCTGAGGGGGAGGTGGGCCTCTCCTGGGGAGAAATTCCCCTCTAGTTTGATCAGGGCTGGCGGAGGGCATCACGGGTGGGTGGCACAACCCAAGCATGGGCGTCCCAGAGCGGGAGACTCGGTAAAGAGCTCGAGGAAGGCGCTGATGCCCCTGTGCGGGGGAGGCTGGCACCCACCCCAGGCACGGTCAGGAGGCCCAGGAATCCCCTGCGCGGGGGAGGCTGGCACTCCCACCCCAGGCACGGTCAGGAGGCCCAGGAGTGCAGCTGGGACAGGACAGAGAGACCCACCTGTGCTCCTCCGAAGAGACACAGGCTCGTCCTTTGCAGGCGGCACTGCCCAGCCCGCGGCCCTGCCTCCCTCCCCACCTGGGGCCGGCTGTCCTCAGCCTGAGGCGGCCCTGCCCTTGGAGCTGGGCGGGGGCAGGCTGGTTTCTACCTGGGGGGTGCCCCCTCACACCCAGGTAACAGATCACAGCCTTCCGGCTCCTCTCCCCTACTCAGTCCACCTCCCGGGGCTGGGGTTTGGGGCTCCGCTGACCCTCAGAACCTGTGTCCATCCACCATGCCTGGGCCAAGGGTGCCTGCACTGGCTCACCTCCCTCTCTCCGGTCGCCCCATCTTTGTTCTGGGGTTGCCTGGAGAATGATGGAGGGGGGTGGCCCCATGGGGCACCTGTTCGGACCACAAGGCAGCCAGGGCGGGCGACACTCCTGCCCTGTGACCCCCCCCCCCCCCCCCTGCCGTTGGCTGGGACAGAGCCCTTCTCCTGAGTTCTAAGATGTTGTAGTTGGAGCCCCCCGCCCCACCCCTGACGTCTGCAACAGGCAAAACCAACGTCAAGGACGAGGAGCTGGACGCCATGCTCAGGGAGGCCTCGGGGCCCATCAACTTCACCATGTTCCTGAACATGTTTGGGGAGAAGCTGAGCGGTGAGTGTGGGCCAGCCCGCAGGTCTGCCAGCGCAGTGTGTGCGCTTACGTGGTTCCAAGCACTTAGAGATCCACACATCTCACATAAAAACCCAAATTTGCAGATCTCTTGAAAAGCCCCAGGACCTGGCATTCTGGGACTCACGTCTGTGGGGCCCTGTCAGGCCCCAGGGTGGGCGAGCTGACAGCCCAGAGCCAACTCTTTGCCCACTGATGGGGGCCTCTGTCCCTCACTGAGAACTCGCCCAGCTCTGGGCCTAGCGGGACCCAAGGGACCCCAAGAACAGTACCCCTGGGATGGGAGCTGAGGGTCTCTCAGGTGCTCAGAGTGGGAAGGCCATTCAGGGCACTGAGTGGGCAAGGGCGTGGACCCCAAGTCACCCAGGACTCAAGGCCTCCTGTGGGCAGGCACGGATGCCGAGGAGACCATCCTCAATGCGTTCAAGATGCTGGACTCCGACGGCAAAGGCAGCATCAACAAGGACTAGTGAGTGTGGCCGCAGGCGCCCGGGTGTCACCAGGGTAGGAGGGGTGCCAACCCCCCCCACCTCGCTCTCAGGTCCTGATTGGCCTGCCCGGGATCCTGAGGCCCTCAGGGTACCCGAGGGCCGGATCAGCCCTACCCACACGGGGCCAGTGGTCACTGCCATTCAGACCGTCGCTGGGTCTTTAGCCCCCCTGGGGACTACATCAGCCAGGCACTGGCCCCCAGGGCCGTGGGGGTCAGGGAAGGCTCCCTCTGGACACCCCCCCACCCCACCCCAGTGCCCAGGACTCACCCGGAGCCAGGCTCCCAAGAGGCACCTGCCCCGTGAGCGGGTGGGATTGAAGGGGGGGCACACCCACCTCGGAGCAGCCCTGTCCCCCCATGTGGACCTGTCACGGGGCTCCCCCGTGGCCACCCCTCCAGTCAGGGCCATGCCTTCTCCAGAGCAGCCTAATTTGGCCCCTCCCTCCTGTCCTCAGCATCAGGCGGCTGCTCATGTCCCAGGCTGACAAGATGACTGCTGAGGAGGTCTGTCCCCTCACCCCGCCCCACCTCCATCCCCAAGGCCCTCTGTGAAGCCCAAGCATGGCTCTCAGGGCTCTGGGGTCTCAGGAGGGGGATGCGCCCCAGCCCCCAGAGGCTGCAGCCTTGGGGAGGGTGGGACGCCCGGTGTCCAGGAGGGGAGACACCCGCCCCGGCCCCAACCCTTGCTCTGCAGGGTCTCCCCCCACTTCCTTCCCCCCAAGCACAGAAACAAGACAGAGCCTGGAGTCCAGTTCCTGTAATTAATTCACCTGCTGGCTGCGGCCTCGGGGTCCCCCCCACTCCCTCCCACCCCTGCCTGGGCCTCAGGACCCCCACCAAACTCGCAGGTTGACCAGATGTTCCAGTTCTCCACCATCGACGCTGCAGGCAACCTGGACTACAAGGCACTGAGCTACGTGCTCACCCACGGGGAGGCGGAGTGAAGGGCGCCCCTCCCCCACTGGGCCACGGCCAGTTCAATAAACACAAACCCACAAACCGGCCTGCGAGTGTCTCTTTGGCGGGGAGAAGGTGTCCCCCTGGGGGTGGGAGTGTCCGTGGGGGCAGAAGGGTCTTCGGGGGGGGGAGCATCTGCGTGGGGCCCACCCTCTGCTTCTGGCCCAGCCTGGCCCCACCTGCTCTCCCCACCTGTGCCAGCGCCTGGCTGGGGGGCTGCTCATTCAGGGCTCAGCAGAGGTTGAGCATGGCTCTGGGATAGGCTCCTTCAAGGAAGGCCTTCCCCACACCTGTCCACTCCAGACTCAGCCATGCTGGGGCCCTCAGAATCCCCAGCCCACTCAGTGCCCCTCAGCCGTGCCCCCCGGCCAGGCCGGCCTGCCCATATGCAGCCCCTGCCCCAGCCACCCTGGTTGGCCTGGCTGCTGGAGCGCCCCGCCTGGTCAGCCGCCTCTTGCTTACACAGCGGCAGCTCTCCTTGCTACATCCACAGGGAGTCCCCTGGGCCAGCCTGCCTGTGTTCGAGGACCCCGGGCCCCCCGGATGCTGGCACCGTCCCAGCCTCAGGTGTGACTGGTGTAGCCGAGGGGACCAGGGCCTGCCTCTGCTGGCCGCCCCTTCATGGCCCCAGGTCCCCTTCTCATCACACCAACTGCTCCCCGGCCTCTGGTCCGCTGCAGGGGCCCCATGACATCTCGGAGGACTCCCAGGGGAAGGGAGGTGGAGCCAGGATCACCGGCTCCAGAAGGGGCTGCTGGGGCCGGTGGGGGTGGGGGGGCCGCGGCAGGGCCTCGGGGGTGGCTGCCGAGCTTGCTGGGCGCACGTCTTCCTGGACGGAGGGGCTGCATCGGCCTCGGCCTGCAGGCGCCGGTATGGGGTGTGCAGGAAGAGCACCCCAAGGCAGCTGAAAAAGACGCACAGGCCGGCCACCAGCAACGTGGACTCCGGGGGGCCGTGGCCCAGCTCTGCCGAGGCTCTCCAAGTGCCAGAGTGCCCCCCCAGGTGCAGGGGACCCCAAACCCCATTAACCATGACCTCAGAGTGACCCCGGGGACAGATCCTGTCCCAGCCCCAAGGGGCCCCAAAGGTGGGTTCACAGTCATGAGCCCCGAGGTCACCGCACCGGGTCTGGGGACGAGGGCGTGCAACCATCTCTCTGGTGGCGACCCCACTCCTGTCTCTCACACTCTCTGTCTCCATCTTTGTCATTCTCACTCTCTGGCTCTCCCTGTCTCTCTTTGATCTCATTTCAAAACCAGTCATATAGGGGTTAGAGGTTGAGCTCTCGAAAGGGCCTCAGGGCTGCTCCCACCAGGCTGAGCCTGAGGTTCGGCCTGTTGCCCTCTGACCCCACCCGACCCCCCCCAACCCCCACCCTGGGTGCCCTGCACCCACCCACCAAGGGCAGCAGAAGTCGCCAAGAGGCACACGGAGGGGAGGTTTCCAGGGCTGGGTGGGGGCCGACCTGCTGGCCTGTGCCCTCGGAGCCCCACAGGCTGAGGCCCTCACCCTTCAGGCCGGCGGGTCCTGGCCGTCCCGGCAGGTGGGGAAGGATAGCTCCATGCGGCGCAGGTCAGGGAGGCCAGCAGCGCCGTGCTGAGCACGCCCCCGGGCTGCCTGCACAGCCACAAGGCCCTCAGCCCTGCCCGGGGCACTGCTTGCTGCTCCGGCACCCGTAGTCATCCCGAGGGCAGGGCGCTGCTCTGGTCACCATGGGCCCTGCGGCCAGCCCAGGCCAGCACACGGCAGGCGCTCAGGTCACCTGCTGTGTGGCCTGGGGTGGGGTGAGGGGAGGCTCTCTGGGTCCCCAGGGAAGCGTTGGGGGGTGGGCACTCACCCCAGCACAAGGACCAGGCCCGCGGCCCACCCTCACCCACAGGAAAGAAGCACTCAGCAGCCAGCTGCACAGCGACAGGCGCCGCTGAGAAGCAGAGAGCCCAAGCAGCGAGCAGGTGGCGGCCAGCTGGGACACCTGGGGGCAGTGAGCCGCACAGACGGATGCGGCAGGAGTCAGACATGCCACAGCCCTAGACGCCCAGACCCAGCCAGGCCCTGCACCGGGGAGGCGGGGCAGTGCCCAGGGTCGGAGTGGGTCTGGATGTCCGTAACGGCCGACCTGCAACTCCCCCACCCCGGGGCACCCCACTTTGACTCGTGCAAGGTGGTCTCGGCTCAGAGGACTCTCACCAGGGCAAAGGCCATGCAGACCAGAGATGTCAGGCAGAGGCCGATCCTGACAGCTCCAGTGAAATGCTTGGTCCGGTCCACATACAGGCCAAGAGGCAGCGCCCCCAAGAGCCCCAGCGCAATGAAAAGAGCCCCACAGAGGCCTGCAAATTCCTGGAGGGGGAGAGCAGGCGGGGCAGCCTGTCATCTGGGCCCCAGGAGGAGGCCCTCACCCTCAGGGCGCACGCCGTCACCGGGGAGCCCACGGCAGCGTCACTGAAGGGAGCCTGAGGCCCAGGCAGGATGGCACGGAAGGCTTGGCTGCACCATTGGCTGGGGGAAGAGGTGTCCTCCCCTGGAGGTGCCATTTCCCTGCGCTACCCCCAGCCAGGAACTCAACAATTGCTAGAGAAAGGGCCTGCCTACTGCAGGCACCCCTCAGTGCCGGTCACCCCTGAAAAACTGGGAACACGAGGGGCCCGAACCCCACACCCAGGGCTGATGCAGACAGTGGAGGGCGCGGCCAGAGGTGCTATGAGCAGAGCAAGGCCCCCTCCTCTGCATCTCCAATATCAGCGGGTCCCCCAGGGCTGGGATGGCTGGGGCATGGAGGAAAGCACCACACGAAATCCCAGCGGAACACGCTTGGGCTCTGCCAGCACTCCCTCCCCACGGCCACCACCCCACTGTCTGCAGACACAAATTTTCACACAGCATCTCAGTAGCGCCCACATCACCCGGTCCAGTTGTGGAAACCCAGCGCCTGGGGCGGTCGTGGGCCATTCCACAGCCACCAGCGGGAGAGCAGCGGCGGAAGAGAGCCTGTGGGGTGATAGGCCCCCAAAGCTCCGTCCTGCCCTCGCGGGGCCCCCAGGGCAGGCCCGGCACCCACGCTGGAGTGTCCGTTCACGCAGGGGATCCGCTCCAGGAGGGACGAGAAGCTAGAGAAGATGCCAGTGCTGCCCCCAAAACACGCGGCCAGGGGCCAGGATGATGGAGGCCTTGCTCCCTGCGAGCTAAAGGGGAGGGGCTGCTCAGCCCAGGAGATCCAGCAGCACAGCCAGAGGCTCCCTGGGGCAGCCCCGTCCCCTTCCCCTCCTGGGATCCCCGCCCCGGGATCCCACAACACACACGCAGCACTGACCAGCTCCAGCCCGGCTAGGAGCTTCTGTGCAGTGAAGTGGGCAGCCCCCGCGGAGGGCGAGGCTGGGGGCATACTCTCCCAGACGCAAGCAGGGGCCAGCAGGGATGATGTAGATGCCCAGCTGCCGGGAGTGTATGCACGAGTGCACTCGCGTGTGTGTGCAGGCACAGGCACAGGCCCTCGGGGATGCGTGCACACGCGTGTGGGTGCCTCATGCCCGCTGCTCCAGGTTCCTTGCCGGCTACCCCCACAGGTCATCCCCAGGTGGACGTCGGCAAGCCCCAGGGCTGTGCTGGGGCTGCTCTGCTTTGTTGCATTTGGAAACCCAGCTTTCAAAATACCACCCAAAGATGACTGCAACAGCGACAGCCTCAGCTCAGCCCTCTCCGGGAGCTCCATCCAACGGCCACCTGGAACCCCCCTCCCACCTCTGTGAATGACCCCAACACTCGCCCATCTGGAAGCCCCTCTCACCTCGGCGCACCTCCAAACCCCCAGCCCTGAGCCTGCCCCACTGCCCCACTGCCCCACCCAATCAAAGCCCTGGCTCTCTCCCTGGACACTCGGCACACCCTTGGCTCTCCGAGTCACTCTGGACCAGATGGAGTCACTCCCCCCTCAGACGCGCCCGAGGTGTCCATCACGCCAGCACGAAATCCCAGCGGAACACGCTTGGGCTCTGCCAGCACTCCCTCCCCACGGCCACCACCCCACTGTCTGCAGACACAAATTTTCACACAGCATCTCAGTAGCGCCCACATCACCCGGTCCAGTTGTGGAAACCCAGCGCCTGGGGCGGTCGTGGGCCATTCCACAGCCACCAGCGGGAGAGCAGCGGCGGAAGAGAGCCTGTGGGGTGATAGGCCCCCAAAGCTCCGTCCTGCCCTCGCGGGGCCCCCAGGGCAGGCCCGGCACCCACGCTGGAGTGTCCGTTCACGCAGGGGATCCGCTCCAGGAGGGACGAGAAGCTAGAGAAGATGCCAGTGCTGCCCCCAAAACACGCGGCCAGGGGCCAGGATGATGGAGGCCTTGCTCCCTGCGAGCTAAAGGGGAGGGGCTGCTCAGCCCAGGAGATCCAGCAGCACAGCCAGAGGCTCCCTGGGGCAGCCCCGTCCCCTTCCCCTCCTGGGATCCCCGCCCCGGGATCCCACAACACACACGCAGCACTGACCAGCTCCAGCCCGGCTAGGAGCTTCTGTGCAGTGAAGTGGGCAGCCCCCGCGGAGGGCGAGGCTGGGGGCATACTCTCCCAGACGCAAGCAGGGGCCAGCAGGGATGATGTAGATGCCCAGCTGCCGGGAGTGTATGCACGAGTGCACTCGCGTGTGTGTGCAGGCACAGGCACAGGCCCTCGGGGATGCGTGCACACGCGTGTGGGTGCCTCATGCCCGCTGCTCCAGGTTCCTTGCCGGCTACCCCCACAGGTCATCCCCAGGTGGACGTCGGCAAGCCCCAGGGCTGTGCTGGGGCTGCTCTGCTTTGTTGCATTTGGAAACCCAGCTTTCAAAATACCACCCAAAGATGACTGCAACAGCGACAGCCTCAGCTCAGCCCTCTCCGGGAGCTCCATCCAACGGCCACCTGGAACCCCCCTCCCACCTCTGTGAATGACCCCAACACTCGCCCATCTGGAAGCCCCTCTCACCTCGGCGCACCTCCAAACCCCCAGCCCTGAGCCTGCCCCACTGCCCCACCCAATCAAAGCCCTGGCTCTCTCCCTGGACACTCGGCACACCCTTGGCTCTCCGAGTCACTCTGGACCAGATGGAGTCACTCCCCCCTCAGACGCGCCCGAGGTGTCCATCACGCCAGTGCTTTGCCACCTGGGCTGACCCTTCCCGCCACCCTCCCATTGCTCAGCGGACACACTGGCCTCTGGCTGCAGGCCCCACCCCTCAGCCTCACGTCCACCTCAGAGTCTGCTGGTCCCTCATCTCCCTCCCTCGCCCCCCACATCTCCCTCCCTCGCCCCTCTCATCTCCCTCCCTCGCCCCCCACAAACTCTTCCTTCTGCTCCAGCCGGCCTCTCGCCTCTCCGGAGCTGTCTCCCCGCCAAGGAAACCGCCGAACATCCCGGTCCCTGGAGTTGTGCCTGACGCTGGGAAGGTGCCCAGAACTTGCATACTTGCACATGAGGAAAACCCACATGCATGGAGTGCAACCCATGTGTGTCCGCAGAAGTGGCAAGTGCACACTCACACAGACAGGTGTGGATGCACGAGCCTGCCACTACGGCACTCATGTGCACACACGCACTAGCACACTCAGCCCATAAACATACACAAATGCAAACACGTAGCCATTCATGCACACCGACACACTATACCATACACGCGGGTACACACACATGCGCACACACACGTACACGTGCATACACGTACACGTGCACACACATGTACACGTGCATGCATGCACACGCGCGCACACGTGCACACATGTACAAGTGCACGCACGCACACTCACGTGCACGCACTCACGTGCACGCAACACATGTACACGTGCGTGCACACACTCACGTGCACACACTCG
Organism: Lipotes vexillifer; assembly: GCF_000442215.2. Taxonomy (NCBI): domain Eukaryota; kingdom Metazoa; phylum Chordata; class Mammalia; order Artiodactyla; family Lipotidae; genus Lipotes; species Lipotes vexillifer. The sequence goes on along the minus strand of NW_006795769.1, from coordinate 1,189,886 downwards.
CGTGCGCACACGTGTACGCGTGCATGCACACACGCACGTGCACGCACACATGTACACGTGCGTGCATGCACACACATGTACACCTGCATGCACACTCACGTGCACACACACGTGTACACGTGCATGCACACACACTCACGTGCGCAACACGTGTACACGTGCGTGCACACACTCACGTGCGCACACATGTACACGTGCATGCGCGCACACTCACGTGCACACGTGAGGGAAGGCACGGAGCGGGGGCTCAGCCAGCACGCCCGGGCCGCAGACCAGCAGCATCTCTGCAGGCGTGGTCCCGGGGGCAGACAGAGGCCACAACCTGGCTGGAGCCTGCAGGACAGCAAGTCCGCCCCAGGACTGACCCTCCAAGGAGAAGGCCCGAGGGCTGTCAACAGAAGAGAGGTGGCCACCGTGCAGGGGCGGGAGGGGCCACCTAGACTGGGTGCGGCCAGAGCTGGAGCACGGGAGAGGGCCCCCGCCCCGAGCCACGTGCATGCGTAGTTTGCCCAGATGGGCCAGGCAGAGGAGCACACTGGGGGCCACTCAGCGGACACTCAGTGCCTGTGGGGGACACCCAGGTGGACAAGGGCTTATGCAGGAGGGAGGGGGAGGCAGGCCCGGCTTGGCCCAGAGATGAAGGTGTCGCAAAACAAGCCCGTGAGCGCTCCAACTCGGCGGACCCAGCAACGCAGGAGCTCGTCCCCGGCCAGGCTCCCCACAGTGGAGGCTCCGAGATCCAGGCTTCCTAACCCAGACGGAGCTCTGACCACAAAGCCTCACGCAACACCGAGCTTAGGCAACAGCTGCCTTTCCTTCCCTTTTTTCAGGACAGAGCCGGGCACAGATCTCCCAGGTTTAGGAAGAGCTCCACGCAGGCCCAGCTGCTTCCTGCCCGGCCTGATCCAGCGGCAAGAAAGCCTGGCGTCTGGTTGCCACACCTGCCCTGCTGAGCAGCCAAGCTCATCATCCCTCGCCAGCCTCGCCCCATCCTCGTTCCTCCCCAGAGCTTGTGGCCGGAGGGGCAGAGACAGGTCTAAAACACACACAGCGATGTGGGGACGACTGTTTGCCATTGCACGACATTTCCCTTCCACCTGTCCCCAGCCTGCCAGGTGCCCCCGCACGTCCTTTGAGAACGCTGGCGGCCTCCCCACACGCTGGCTCTCACCCAGACCCACTCCGGGGCCACCCAGACCTCATTCCAAGCACAGCCCCACCTGCCCTTCACACTGCCCCTCAGAACCCGAGGGCCCTGCTCATCTGGCTCCAAAGGGAGTACGCAAGGGGCCACGCGGACTTGGCCAGGGCACACCTGATGGTCCCTGCTCCCTGTCGTGACCACGCAGGGACCATGACAATTCCCGGTGTGATTCTCGTTTGTTCCATAATGACTTGTGAACGAGAGAAGTGCAGTGGGACAGCCGCGGTGTCCAAGGGCCTCCTCAGGGCCGCCCGATGCCTGTCCACACCCAGACTCATCAGAGCAGCTCAGGGGGCTGGGGGGACCGCTGCTCTGCATTCTCAGACCAATGCACCCAAACCCAGTTCTGGCTTCACAGCGTCTAGACACAGGGACGTGGTGAGTCCTGCAGAGAAAAGAGGCTTCCGGAGTCCCGGCAGACCCCAGGCCCACAGGTGGCTGCAGAGGCCACCTGTCCCAGCACGGGGCCAGCCAGCAAGGAGAGGAGAGAGAAGGCCCCAAGAAGTCTGGAATGACATCCAAGAGGGGCTGCCACCCGAGAACCTCTCCGAGGCGGTGTCTTCCTGCCTCGCCTGCCACCTCTCCTCTCGGTCTCTGCTTCTGACTGTCCCTCGGCCACTTGGCACCTCCCTGAGCTGTGGGTCCCGCTGCCACCTGCAGCTCTGCACTGCGTGATTGTGGCCACCCGAGGCTGCCCAACCAGCCCCTGGGATCCTGAGGGAGGCCAAGTGATGTTCCTTCAGGCAGACGCGGCAGCACAGGGGAGGGGAGCCCAGGGAGCTGGTGCGGGCAGCACTGCAGCCTGGTCCCCGGGGAAGGCAGCCACTGGGGTCAGCTTTGGGAAGCGCATGCAGATAGATGCCTGCCCAGGGTACACGAGGTGGCCCGGCCCAGGGCTGGAAGGGAGGAGAGAGGTCCACCGGCTGAGCCCGGCAGGCAGCGTGTGATGGGCTGGGCAGAGCGACTGGGGCCTCAGGGGTGAGTCTGGGGGAGAAGCAGGTGGGGAGAGCTGGGTCCCTGGAACTGGCAGACCCGGTTCTCACTGCCTGCGTCTCTGGTCTCAGGGGCTGTGATGATGAACACAGTCCCAGACAACAGTGGGGACAGTTGCAGAACAGGTGACGGGTCACTGCAGACCCCAGCTGGGTAGCTAGGAAGAGAACGGTTGGGCAGGTAAGGAAGGCCTCCTGTGAGGGACCTTGGAACAGTCAGAAACCCAAGGATGGCATCCAGGGTACAGGTAAGGGGGTGGGGAGGGCAAGAGCCAGAGCCAGATGCCGAGGCCTGTGCCAGGGGGTTTGCTTTGCAGAAGGGAGGGGGGCACCACTGGAGGTGACCTTCTTTGCTTGTGGACAGTGACCCCCTCCTGTGGCAGGAGGGGGATCCTTTCCAAACCAGCGAGGGTCACAGGACCCAGACACAAGCCCCGCTCTCCCTGCTCAGCCGCGGCCAGGGACGGGGTTCTCCGCGCCTGTCCCACCCTGAGGGACAGGCCGTCCCGCTGGTCCCGAGAGGTGGAGGGCCGGGCCCAGACGGGCCGCAACCGGGTTCTCGCTGTCCGACTCTCCGGAGAGCCGGCGGCCGGCGAGCACCGGGACGCTGGCGGGGGCGAGGAGCGCGAGCCCTTGGGCGCGGCAGTCGGGGCTCAGCGGGGTCCCGGCCTCGGCTCGCAGCCCCGCCCCAGCGC
>NW_006795769.1:1167922-1186804 GCF_000442215.2 Lipotes vexillifer | reverse complement strand
CCGGGCGGCCGGCGGGTGGAGCCGCGCGTGGGCTGGGGCCGCCCTCGGAGGCGGGGTCGGGCGGGGGTCACCACCCCGCCAGGCGGAAGAGGACGATTCAGCAGCTGGGTCTTCCCCCGGCGGCCGGGACAGAAGGCAGCCGCAGCAACAAGAACAAGGTCCCCTGGCAGGGGCCAAGCAGGCCCGCGGCCTGTGTGCTCCCCGCGGCGGAGGCGCCCACGCGGCGGGTGCAGGACAGGGCGCCGGAAAGTCACCGCCCCGGGGGGGGCCACACTTCCTGAAGGGTGTTGTGGAAAGATCCTTCCCCGCCCCCCCACCCACACCCCCACCCCATATAGCTACCTGTTTCATTTCAGAACATCTTGCTTCCTCCACATGTTTCAGTGCTTCCCTACCACTATAGAATTATGAACTCCAAGAATAAAGTACACGAAAAGGGGGGGTGGATAATGGGAGCAGAGTGTGTGACATGGTGCTCCACAGTGTGCAACATGGGGTCTAGTAGTAGGTTTCCTTCTCCACCAGCCACCAGGGCATCAGCATCACCTGATGATGACTTTTCTGACTTTGTCATATAGGAAGATGAGGAGAGAATAGGAGAAGACACTGAGCCACAGTGTCTGAGGATTTGAGAGGATACAACCTCAAGGCAACACCCACTCCAGGGCAGTAGAAAAGGAAAGCAGCAAGGGCCATCTCTTCAAAGAGGCCAAATCCCCTGCTGGAAGACTGAATTCCTCCTGGTCTTGCAACACACCCCCACCCCACACACCCCCGCCGCCAATGCCTGAGGTCCAAACAAGTCACAAGGAGCAGCAGAGGGCCAGCCTGGAAGAGGAGGCTGGGGTCAGTTTGCAAAGCGCCTCGAATCCACACTAGTCATTAGACTCGGCCCGGTAGGGCAGAGGTGGTCCCGGCAGAGGAAGGAGGGCGGGGCTACCTGTCCCCCGACAGGGGAAGAGCTGTGCTGGAGCACGGGCTTTCGCCCAGGGCGGGGGCAGGCAGCCTCTCCCGCCTGGTTGTTATCTGCAGTTTACAGCTGAGGAAACAGCTGGGGCCGAGCTAGGAGATATATGTTTCTGTGCGCTGGAAGGGAGGGAGGAGGGAGGTACCACCTTGTCCGTCTTCCACAAGAGCTCCCCTGTGGGCGCAGGAAGTCTCTTGTCCAGCTTCCTCCCTCCCCCGAGGTCCACCTTGGACACCTCTCCATGTCTCCCTAGTATTACTCCTCCTGAGGGCACCTGTGTAGCCCACTGTGTGGGGCTGACATAAATGGACGTGATGCTGCCTTGTGCTCTCTGCCTCCGTGATGCTCCAGCTCTGCTGTGGGACTCCCCTCCCCATCCAGAGGGCTCATATTCGGAGGCAGCACAGAACAATCAATCACATTTCTATTCACCAACTTGGAACGTGTGGAAACCAAAATTAAAGACACATACCATTTACAATTATGTCAAATTTAAATACTTGGGTGTAAACAGCAACGTGTACACAGGACTTGTATGCTAAAAATTAGGCAACGGTAAAAAAAGAAACCAATAAAGACGTAAAAGAATGGAGAGAGAGACCATTTTCATGGATCAGAGAACTCAGTACAGTAAAGATGTCAAGTCTTCTCAGAGTGATCTGTAGTGTGATACAATTCTTATCAAAGGGTGATTGTAGACATAGACTGGGAGAAAATATTTGCAAACCATGTACCCCACAAAGGACTGGTATCCAGACTATATAAAGAGCCCTCCAAACTCAACAAAAAAACACATGTCCAATTAGAAAATGGGCAAAAGCCGTCAAGGGACATGTGTCTGTATCTTGACTGTGGCGTGGATACACGGACCCACACACGTGATACACTCGTGTCAGGTACACACACACGTACACACACAGTGAATGCAAGTGAAACGAGAAGTCTTAAAAAGATCATGGATTATGTCAGCAACTGTGTTACGGCTGTGATACAGTATGTCTGTGTTTTGCAAGATGTTACTTTTGGGGGAAACTGGGCAAGGTGTACAAGGAATCTTGGTATTATTTCTTACAACTGCAGTTGAACCTATAATTATCTCAAAATAAGAAGCTTAACTTTTAAAACTTACGTAATGTGGAAAGTACATTCATTTGGAAACAATGACTTTTTCTACTCACATTTCATGAAAGAGTTTTGTTTAAATTCTGGACAACTATCTTTACCGTAAGCATCTACACTGTTCAGGTTTTGACTCAAGCTGTACCAGCATCCACACAAGTGTCCTTCTGCACCTGGAATCCATGTGCACATCTCTGGAACCATCACATCTTGGAGATACATACCCTTTAGTGATCTCCGCACAAAAACCACCTTGCATCTTACTTTCGAAAATCATCTTTAAAGGCTTGTTTAAAATAACATACAACGCACACAATTATGACTAAATCTATGTTTCAATTTCTTTTTTTCCTTTTTTCTTAACCAAATATAGACTCTGATCAGCATCCCACTCTACCATTAACTGAAGCTTTTTCAGGCTGATGTGTCCTCCTTAAACTGTCTCCTGCTCATGATTAGGCAGCTGAGGGGCGTCTCTTTGCCAAGATTGGAGCAAAGGCAACACGTCTTTGCTGAGGATGATATTGGAGAAGAAAGCTCACCGTCCACGAGGCGTTGCCTCATCCCGTTTGATTGGTGTTTACTTGGTTTCTATCTTCTCCCCTCAGGAGAAGACCAGCTACGTGGGGGCAGGAATCAGTCTGTCCACACCCGAATCCCTGGAGCAGGATGGGGCCGGCATGCGGTTGTGGCTGAGAGTGGACTGTGTGGGGTGGGTGCACTTTCTGCCTTGTGCCCCCCTCCGTAGCCCCTGCGTCTCCAGGCCCCGGCCAGCCTGGCAGGTTCTCAGAGGGGGCCCACTTCCCCAGAGCGCACCCCTGGGGTGGAGCCGGCCAGACTGTCTGGTCCCAAAGCACAGCGTCCCTCCCAGAGTCTAAGCCTTTACTGCCTACCTCGGTTCCCAGCTGCTGAAGGCCACACACCCCAGTACCACCCTGACAGGGAGGTGAGTACGCAAATCAGTATCTGGATTCTCTGGCTGCATCAAAATGACAGTGATTTCAGCCTTATCCGTGTGGGAGGCCAAGCAGGGAATCTGTCTCTGAAAACACTTGCCAAACCTGCACCAGACCATGAGCCTATCTACTTAAACAAAGGAGCGCTCTGGCCACCTTGGCCTGTGTGCAGTTGGCTCTCCCCAAGAGAAGCCCTTAGGGTGGTGGCTCCCCACTACCCATGTCTGCCCCTCTGTCTTCCCCCAGCATAGCTGGGGAAGGTCAGCACGGGCTTACATACACCCCAAGGTCCTGACAACAAGTATCTGGGACCCAACTTGCTGCCCCTTCCCACTGGGGAGCCTGTGACCCCATCCACCCACGCTTTTCAGAACATTCAGCCTTTGAAGAAGTAGGGGCTTCTTGTGTGTGTGTGTGTGTGTGTGTGTGTGTGTGAACAAGATGGACAACTTTTTGTATGTGCAAGGTGTGAGGTCGTATTGTTGGGGTGGGGAGAAAGAGAGAGAGGGAGGGGGAGAGGGAGGGAAGAAGGAAGGAAAAAGACCAGCAACCTGGAATTTGGTACCAAACACATTACTTCAAATTTGTTGCCTGTGGATGTGCTGTGCCAGAAATGTTAGGACAAGTTCTTCTGAGAGAAGAAAATTATACAGTTCAGAAACTTGGACCTTTATAAAGAAAGGAAGAACACAGGAAAGGGAATAAGCAGAGATAAAAATAAAACTTTTTACATTTTATTTGGAGGGGGAGGGGAGAGGGACGGGGAGGGAGGGAGAGGGAGGGGGAGAGGGAGGTGGGTATGTAATGTCGTGCGTGGCCTGATGTCCATCTATTTCGTGTGTGTGTTATTAGATGGGTATCCAGTGTGTGTTCATGGTGTTTTATGTAAGGCTGTGTGGCTAGTGGTTAGTGAGTTATGTGTGGTGTGAGATGGGTTTTGTCTTTTGTGTGTATATATGGGGTAGAAAGTTTACCTGATTTTTCTGCCTGAATGGAAAAAATGGGCATCTCGTTCTTTGGTGTAAGATGCGTGTGTTAGGTCAGAAACCGTGAAGGGTCTGAGACTGCTCTCTCTGCAGCTGACAAGGTGACCCAGCACAGTCTCCCACTTGTGCATCTGCGGGGTCGCGACTCCTGGGTCAGAGGCAAAGAGTGTTGGTTCCCTGCAGCCGTGGCGATGCCCCCGAGCAGCTCCTCCACGTCATCTCCACAGGCCTACAGGTGGCACCCGCACCCACAGAGGGGTGTGTTTCAGAAGAACACTGAAATTAGGAAACTCTGATCTTATACAGGACTGCTGGGGACCTCCCCATCCTGCCTTCCAGAGAGAGAAACCTTCTCTTTACTCTGAAATGTAAGCAAACCTTCTCCCAGTGGGGACATTCCTGTCTGCCCTGGAATGTCTCTGAGACAAACCTTCTTGACTTGGCTGTAAACGACCCTGCTCTGAGAGCCTGGACCTCGCAGAAACGGAGGCGTGAGATGTTCCCGGAGAACAGCTTCCCAACAGCATCTGTTGTTTCAAAATACTTCAAGATGGGTGTCAAATTTTCTATGTGTGGATATGGCGCGATAAATCTTTTAGCATGGTGCTCTGAGCTGGAAAACTATGGTGTGTGTGTGTGTGTGACATGAGTGACTAATTTATTTAAAATGTGAGGTGGGTGTCTAGCTTTTTTCTCTATATGGCTGAAATTAGTATCTCATTTTTCTGTCCACTGTGTGGCATGATATTTTGTGTATGGTATGAGATAGTTACCAAATTTTCTGGTATACATTGGAAATAGGTATCTATTTGTGTGTGTGCTGTAAGTTGAATGTCTAATATTTTGTATATGATGTGAAATTGATATCTCATTTTTTGTATGTATGGTGAGAGAGGGTATCTAATTTTTCATATATGTGTTTTTGAGATGGATATCTGTTTTGTGTATTGTGCGAGATGGTCATTTATGTATATCTTTGTGTGTATTTATGGTGTGAGTTATCTAATTTTATTTTTACCATGGAGATAAACATGTAGCACTTTCATTTTCATCAGTTCTAAATATTTTATACTTTCCTTTGTAATTCTCTTTTTTAAATAACAGCTTTATTGAGATATAATCCTCATGTCATATAATTCACCCATTAAATGTGTAAATTAAATCGATTGAGTATATTTGCATATATATGCAGCTATCACTATGATCAATTCTAGAGCATTTTCTCACCCCCCGAAAGAAGCCCTGTCCTCATTAGCAGGCTCTCCCCAGTCCCCCCAGCATTCCAGCCCCTGGCAGTCACTAATCTGCCTTCTGTCTCTTCAACTGGCCAGACAATTCATTTAAATAGAATCATAATATGTGGTCTTTTGTGACTGTCTTCTTTCCCTGAGTGTAACGTTTTCATGGTTCATCCTTGTTTATGCATGTGTTAGTACTCCCTTTCTTTTTATTGCCAAATAATATTTCATTGTATGGATGGACCACATTTTGTTTATCCATTCATCAGTTGATGGACATTGCGTTATTTCCATCTTGAGGCTGTTATCAATAATGCTGCTATGGACAGTTATATGCCAGTTTGGGGCAGACATTTGCTTTCGTTTCTCTTGGGTCTGTAGGTGTGGAACTGCTGGGTTATATGCTAATTTCACATTTAATTTTTTCTGAGGAACTGCCAGACCCTTCCAAAGCAGCTGCACCATTTTACATTCCCACCAACAATGCCTGAGGAGTCCAATTTATCTCCGTCCTTGGCAACATTTGTTTTTCCCTGTCTTTTTGATTCTAGCCATCCTAGTGGGTGTGAGGTGGTATCTTGTGGGTTTGATGTGCACTTCCCTGATGGCTAATGATGTTGAGCATCTTTTCATGTGCTTATTGGCCATTTGTGCATCTTCTTTAGAGAAATATCTATTCAGATAATTTGTTCATTTTTTAAATTTATTTTTTATTTAATTTATTTTTGGCTGTGTTAGGTCTTCGTTGCTGCGTGTGGGCTTTCTCTAGTTGTGGCGAGTGGGGGCTACTCTTCCTTACGATGCACGGGCTTCTCATTGAGGTGGCTTCTCTTGTTGTGGAGCATGGGCTCTAGGCGCACGGGCTTCAGTAGTTGTGGCACACGGGCTCAGTAGATGTGGCACGCGGGCTCAGTTGTTCCGCGGAATGTGGGATCTTTCCGGGCCAGGGCTCAAACCCGTGTCCCCTGCATTGGCAGGCAGATTCTTAACCACTGCGCCACCAGGGAAGTCCCAATTTGTTCATTTTTTGAGTGTTTGTCTTTCTTTTGTTGAGTTATAAGGGTTTATGTGTTGTTTGTATTCTTACGTATTTTATGTGTTCTAGGTATGAAGCTCTTATCACATGTACGACTTGCAAAAGTTTCCTCCCATTCCTCGAGCTGTCTCTTCACTTTCTTGATGGCATCCTTTGAATACGTATGTTTTTTGTTTTGATGATATTCAATTTATCCATTCTTCCTTTTGTTGCTTGTACCTATGGTATCATGTCTAAGAAACAATGCCTAATCCAAGATTTATACCTATGTTTTCTTCTAAGAGTTTAAAAGTTTGAGCTCTTACATTTAGGCCTTTGGTGCATTTGAGTTAATTTTCGTGTACGGTGTGTGGTAGGAGTCCAATTTCATTCTTTTGCATGTGAATATTCAGTTTTCCATTTCTTGAAAAGACTATGCTTTCTCCATTGACTTGTCTTGGCATCGTTCTTGAAAATCAGTTGATCATAAATGTGAGGGCTTGGGCTTCCCTGGTGGTGCAGTGGTTGAGAGTCCGCCTGCTGATGCAGGGGACACGGGTTCGTGCCCCGGTCCGGGAAGATCCCACATGCCGCGGAGCGGCTAGGCCTGTGAGCCGTGGCCGCTGAGCCTGCACGTCCGGAGCCTGTGCTCCGCAAGGGGAGAGGCCACAACAGTGAGATGCCTGCGTACCGCAAAAAAAAATAATAATTAAAAAATAAATAAATGTGAGGGCTTATTTCTGGACTCTCAACTCTAATCCATTGATCTGTATGTCTGTCCTTATGCCAGTACCACACTGTCTTGTTCACTGTCACTTTATAGTAAATTTTGAAATCAGGAAATGGGAGTTCTCCAACTTTGTTCTTTTCTTTTCTAATTATATATATATATACACACACACACACACACACACATATATATATATGTATATATATATTGGCTGCATTGGGTCTTTGTTGTTTTCTCTAGTTGCGGTGAGCGGGGGCTACTCATCGTTGCGGTGCGCGGGCTTCTCATTGCTGTGGCTTCTCTCGTTGCGGAGCATGGGCTCTAGGCGCACGGGCTTCAGTCTTGCAGCATGCGCACTCAGTAGTTGTGGCTCACAGGCTTAGCTGCTCCGCGGCATGTGGGATCTTCCTGGACCAGGGCTCGAACCCGTGTCCCCTGCATAAGCAGGTGGATTCTTAACCACTGTGCCACCAGGGAAGCCCCTGTTCTTCTTTTCCTAGATTGTTTTGGCTATTCTGAGTCCCATGAATTTCCATACACATTTTGGGATCACATTATCAGTTTCTGCAAAGAAGCCAGCTGGGTTTTGATATGGATTGTAGATCAGATGGGTGAACATTGATACCTTTTTATTTTTGGGGGGGGGCTGCATCGAGTCTTAGTTGCATCACGCGGGATCTTCATTAGGGCATGCAGGATCTTTCGTTGTGATGCAAGGGCTTCTCTCTAGTTGTGGCTCGCAGGCTCCAGAGCACACAGGCTCAGTAGTTGCAGTGCACAGGCTCTCTAGTTGTGGCGTGGGCTCTCTAGTTGTGGTGCAGGCTCTAGAGCGCACAGGCATAGTTGCCCCATGACATGTGGGATCTTAGTTCCCCTACCAGGGATTGAACCCTCATCCCCTGCATTGGGAGGAGGATTTTTAACCACTGGGCCACCAGGGAAGTCCTGGAAAATTGATATTTTAACAATATTGTCTCCAATCCATGAACATGGATGTGTTTCCATTCATTTAGGTCTTCTTTAATTTTCTTCAAAACTGTTTCATAGTTTTCAGAATATAAGTATTGTACTCTTTCATTACATTTATTAGTAATTTGTTTTTTAATTAATAACGCTGTACTTTTTAGAGCAGTTTTAGGTTTACCGAAAAATTCGTCACAAAATAGAGAGTTCCCACATGTCCCCTCTCCCCCAGCCCCCGCATACCACCTCCCCTATTAACATCAGTATATTTGTTGTAATTGTGAACCAGTATCGATACACTGTTACTAACTAAAGTCTATGGTTGACATTGGGATCACCCTTGGTGTTGTACATTCTGTGGGTCTGAGAAATGTATGATGACATGTGTCACCATTATAGTGTGACACAGAGCAGTTTCCCTGCCCTAAAAATCCTCTGTGCTCCACCTGCCCATCCCTTCCCGCCCAGACCCCTAGTAACCACTCATCCTTTCTTTATCTCCATTGTTTTGCCTTTTCCAGAATGTAATAAAGTTGGAATCATACAGTGTGCAGCCTTTCCCACTGGCTTCTTTCACTTAGAAATATGCATTTAAAGTTCCTCCGTGTCTTTTCATGGCTTGATAGCTCATTTCTTTTTAGTGCTGAATAGTATTCCATTGTCTGAATAGACCACAGTTTGTCCATTCACCTATTGAGGGACATTTTGGTTGCTTCCAAGTTTTGACAATTATGAGTAAAACTGCTATAAACATTCATGTGTGATTTTCTGTGTGGACATACATTTTCAGCTCCTTTGGGTAAATACCAAGGAGCACAGCTGTTGGATCTAATGGTAAAAGAACGTTTAGTTTTCTAAGAAATTGTCACACTATCTTCCAATGTGGCTGCACCATTTTGCATTCCCACCAGAAATGATGAGAGTTCCTGTCGCTCCACATTTGGTGTTGTCAGTGTTCTGGATTTTGGCCATTCTATTAGGTATGTAGTGGTATCAAAATGTTGCTTTGATTTGCATTTCCCTGATTACATATGATGTGGACCATCTTTTCATGTGTTTGTTTGCCATCTGTAAATCATCTTTGGTGAGGCCTTTTGCCCATTTTAAACTTCGGTTATTTTCTTATTGTTGAGATTTAATAGTTCTTTGCATATTTTGCATAACGGACATGTGTTTTGCAAATTTCCCCCCAGTCTGTGGCTTTTCGTTTCATTCTCTTAGCAGTGCCTTTCACAGAGCGGAAGTTTTTAATTTTAACGAAGTCCAATTTATCCACTTTTTTCCTTCATGGCTTACATTTTCAGTGTTGTATCTAAGAAGTCACCACCGAACCCACAGTCATTTGTATTTTCTTCTATGTTATCTTTTACGGGTTTTATAGTTTTGTGTCTTACACTTAGGTGTATAATTTTTGTGAAAGTTGTAAAATCTGTGTCTTTACATGTGTTATGTGTTTTGGCATGTGGGTGTCTACTTGATCCTGTAACATTTGTTGAAAAGACTGTCTTTTCTCCATAGAATTGCCTTTGTTCCTTTGTTGAAGATCAGTTGACCAAATCTGTGTGATTCTATTTCTAGGCTCTCTATTCTCTCCCATTGATCTGTTTATCTGTTTTCACCAGTACCGTTCTAACTTGATCACTGTCACTTTATGCTGAGTCTGGAAGTGGGGTAACCTCAGTCCTCCTAATTTTTCTTCTCCTTCAATATTAGGTTGGCTGTTCTGGACCTTTTGTCTCTCCATATAAACTTTTTTTTTTTAAGATGATTTTAAAAAATTTATTTATTTATTCATTTTTTGCGACGTAGGGTCTTAGTTGCTGCGCACGGGCTTTCTCTAGTTGCGGCGAGCAGGGGCTACTCTTCGTTGCAGTGCGCGGGCTTCTCATTGCGGTGGCTTCTCTTGTTGCAGAGCACAGGCTCTAGGCGTGCGGGCTCAGTAGTTGTGGCTCGCGGGCTCAGTAGCTGTGGCTCGCGGGCTCTAGAGCGCAGGCCCAGTAGTTGTGGCGCACGGGCTTAGTTGCTCTGTGGTACGTGGGATCTTCCCGGACCAGGGCTCGAACCTGTGTCCCCTGCGTTGGCAGGCGGATGCTTAACCACTGCGCCACCAGGGAAGTCCTCTCCATATAAACTTTAGATCCAGTTCGTCCATATCCACAAAATAATTTGCTGAGATTTTGATTGAGATTGAGTTGAATCGATAGATCCAGCTGGGAGGAACTGAAATCTTGACAGTATTGAGTCACCCTATCCATGTACATGGAATATCTCTCCACTTGTTGGGATCTTCTTGATTTCTTTCATCAGAGACTTGTAGTTTTCCACATTAGTTTCTGTACGTAATTCACAAGTTATTTTGAAATGTATTTCTAATTTTCCAAACAAGAATTTTTAGAAAACTGTCTTATTGTTTAATTCCATATTACTTGCAGAGATGTCAGAAAGTGTCGTTTGTATGAAATAATTTTTTCTCAAATTGTCTGAGACTTTCTTTGTGATTGAATACCTGGTCAGAATCAGGCTTCAGCTGTTGCCAGCGTGGTGTCTTCTGATGGTCTAGGTGCTGTTCTCCCATCAGCGTCTGCCTTCTCTGGCCAGAGGAGGCTGGTGGGTGGCTGACCTCCCCTGTCCTTCCCCAGCTTCAGGGTTTTCAGCATGCTCTTACCTTTACGTTAGCGTCTGGACCTGCGGGGTCAGGTTAGTCTTTAAATCTGAAACTTCAGCTACTCTCTCATCAACTGTTGCCTCTGTGTCCTCCCACCTTTCTTCTGTGAGATCTGTCTGCCGGACCAGCCCTTGACCACCCTTCAGTGTTCACCTGCTTTCCTGCTCCACTGCCCCAGCCTGAGCCTCTGGCCGTCATCTGCACGCGGACGTGGCCTCGGGACCAGGCTCCACTCCAGGGGCAGAGTCTGCAGCGCTGAAGAAACTGACAAAGGCAGCCCCGCCTCCCAGGGGAGCCTGATTTCCGGAGAGGGGAGTGAAGAGTCTGCACTGCGCCCAAAGGTGGCGAGAGCACTTGAGAGAAAGAGCGAAGGAGCAGAGGGGGCCAGCAGTGAATGTGCTTTGCAACTTTTAAAGGTTTTATTATGGAAAAATGGAAACAAACGCACAGGGAGAGAGAATGTATGATAAACACACACGAATATATCACTCAGCCCCAGTCATGATCAGCTTGTGGCCAATCTTGTTTTCTCCAGATTCCTCCCCGCCTCTACTCCTCCAAATCATCCTGAGAAATTACTCAGACACCATATCATTTCCATCCCTAGATATTTTAGTGTCTATCTCTGAAAGATAAGGATAAGATAAAGATAACCATAATTCCACGATTACACCTGGAAAATTGACCATCAAGTATCGCTGCAGCGTCCAGTCGCTCCAACTGATGCATGTGGTGTTTAGTTTAATTTAGTTCAGTTTGTTTGACTCAGGATACAAACCAGTCATTGGTCTACGCTCACCTCCTCCATCTCTAGTTTCCCTCGCTGTATCTTTTCAGTCCCTCGCAAGTTGCTCTTGGACGAAGCGGAGCCTCTCACGCGGCGGCTTCCGAGCTTCCCGAGCTGCCTCCCTCCTGCCGGGGTGCCTGGGTCAGGAGCTGCTCTCAGATAAAGACCTGGGTCAGGAGCTGCTCTCAGGAGATGATCTTAGGAAGCAGGAAAGGGTGAGAAGTGAGACACAGGCAGGGAGGAAACACCAGACACAGAGGCACATCAACAGGGCAGCTTGCGGGAAGGGGACTTGATTCCTCCCGGTGCTGGAGGGGTGCAAAACGTGGCTCCAGAGGTGCACCCCCGCTGCCAGCCCACTGTCGGGGACTGACCCAGGCAGCGCCTCTTCCTCGCCTGTGTGGTCACGGGGGCTTCTCCCCCCGACTTGCTGGAGACCTGCGGCAGAGACTGAACAGACTGTGCTGGCCACTTGAGGGCGCTCACGGGGAATGGCGTGGGGTGAGGCACAGAGCATTGGCTGTACTTGGATTCAGGTTCGGTTTTTACGTGCGGCCTTTGACCAGAAGGCATGCATGTCTGACCATCTCCCTTTTGGGTTGGCATCACCATCAGGGCTGTGAAATGGTAGTATTTTTAAATTTTTATTTATTTTATTTTTGGCTGCATTGGGTCTTTGCTGCTGCGCGCGGGCTTTCTCTAGTTGCGGCGAGCGGGGGCTACTCTTCCTTGCTGCGTGCGGGTTTCTCATTGCAGTGGCTTCTCTTGTTGCGGAGCATGGGCTCTAGGCGCACGGGCTTCAGTAGTTGCAGCACGCGGGCTCAGTAGTTGTGGTGCACGGGCTTAGTTGCTCCGTGGCATGTGGGATCTTCCTGGACCAGGGCTCGAACCATGTCCCCTGCATTGGCAGGTGGATTCTTAACCACTGCACCACCAGGGAAGCCCATTAACTCTATATTTCTTCTTCATGTGTTAGCTGGAATATTCACAAAGAAAACGGATCCCTCATCACGTCTGTGGTTACCCTGCGATGCGGTCTGTATACAAGGCCAGGTGGATGATGGGTTTTCTCCCATCAAATCTACCAGGTTTGAAAATGACAAGCTGGTTCCTCAGAGCCCTATAGCAACACCATGTTGGGTTTTTAAGTAGCATATGTATTTGTGGTTTAAACATATTTGGTATATTTTAACCTGTTGCCGTTGTTATTCTCTTTGACGCTTAGTGGCCCGCATTTGGCTCCTGGCTCCTGGCCACAGCAGCCCGTGCAGCACCTTTGCTTCCTGTGGCCTTGTTCGTGTCTTGACCCACGTCCAGGCGTGCCCAGCCATTTTCCCGGCCTTTGAACACATGGGATACAGTTACAGGAACCGTTTTAACGCCTGTTCGACAGGTTCTGGCATTAGCGTCAGCAGTGCGTCTGCCTCAGTGACTGACTTCCGCCCCCACTGTGAGTCGCAGGTCCCTCCTCTGCTCACCCGGTAAGTGGGACTGGACCCCAGACGCAGGGCACCGTCCTTGTCGAGTGCCTCCCCCTCACGCTTTGTCCTGGCTGAGGTGGGGTTCCTGGACACACTTGGTCCCTTCCATGCGTTTCCTCTGCAGGCTGACGGGGGCTGCCTTTCTGCTGAGGCGGTGATCTTCCAGCCTGGTGCCTGGCCCCCAGGGCTCCTGGGCTGGCAGGACACGCCCAGCCCTCTGTGACCTCCCAGAGCATCTCTCCTGGTGCCTCTCAGGGGTTCTACATAGCCCCGGGCAGCTTCCTCCATGCACATCCCTATTAGGGCTCGGCCTGGACTCGGCACCCTCTGCCCAGCTCTGGAGCGCCCCTCCGGACAGGCCCTCCCCTCTGGCCCCCTGCCCTGCAGCCTCCAGCACTTTGGCCTCTGGTCATTGGCTCGCTCCATTTGTCCCTCTCTGTTGGGAGTCACGGCCTGCACCGCCTGATGTGGTCCAGCATTTAGCTGCTTCTGGTGGGAGGGTGAGCTCAGACCCTCCTCACACATGCTGACCTCAGGCAGCGGAGGCCGGAGGCCGTAGCCACCTGCTTGTCATGGAGCTTTGGGGTCAGTGTTGGCCACCTGACTTGCTGCGCTGCTGCGTCCCCCTCTGTGCTTTATGAGGGGTCCGGGGAGACATAAGTCCTGTTCCTGGCATCACCTTCATGGAAGCCACATGGATTTCTAACACAGGCAGATACATGGAACGCATAGTAGTAACCCCACATTCTGGGTATGCGGTAGCAGGCTGAATACCCTTTTCTCCATCTTGCCCATCTTAATGGTGTGCCCTGGACACAGTCCTGGAGGCGACCCCATGACGGCATGTACAGGTGTCTGGCACTCCTTTTACAGCTGCAAGCCCCTGTGTGGAGGGTCAATGGTTTATTAAGGACTTGCACCTGATGCCATGTGGACCATTCCAGTTTTTTCTATTACAAATTATGTTGCAATTAGTAGCCTTGTTCATGAATCTTTTGCATTTTTGCCAGTGTATCTTTGGGATAAATTTCTACTTGGTGATTGCTGGGCCAAAGGATAAATGCCCACATCATTTTGCTGGATATTGTCCATCCCCCCTCTGTTCCCACCAGCAATACATGAGATGAGAGTCTTGCCAACAAGGTAGGTGGTCAAGCGCTGGGGTTTGTTGCCAGATTGGTCAAGAGAGGCCTCAGGAGATATCTGAGCACAGGCCTGAGGGCGGGAGGAGCCATGTGGGCGGCCAGGGAGCACCACCCAGGCCTGGGAGCAGCTCAGCCGTGGCCCTGAGGTGCGAGGGCCCGGCATGTCCAGGAGGGCCGTGGAGGCTAGGCCAGAGCGGGGGCAGGGCCCAGGCCCGAGGCAGGACCTCAGGACGTGGAGCAGCTGCTGGGTTGCTGAGCAGAGGCCTGCTGCACGCTGACCCAGGCGTTGAGCGGGTGGCCCACTAGCTGCCCTGTCCGCAAGAGCCCGGGGGTCGGGGGCGGAGGCTGTGGCACCAACCCAGACGGGACAGGTGGGTTCGGGCCGGGGCAGCAGCCGCTGCAGAGGCTGAGCGCCACGGCTGCATTAGGCAGGTTTGAAGATAGAGCCGAGAGGACTTCCCCATGAACTGGCTGTGGGAAAACAGAAAGAGAGGAATCAGGCATGAGTCCAAATGTCTGTGGTCCAGTAGCAGAAAAGATGGTGCGCCGTGGGCTGAGAAGGGCAAGTTCACCATCTGCAGTTCACTGAGGGACACACCAGTGCACAGACGCCAGTGAGAGAGCTGGCCAGGAGCGGCTGCAGGGAGAGGAGGGGAGGCCGGCTCGGGGGCAGAACACGGGGCAGTGGGCCAAGGGGAAAGTGTTTCCGGGGAAGAGAGCAGCGCGGAGGGGCAGAGATGACGATGGATGCAGTCCACAAAACCTGAGGAGACCTGGACCAGAGCCTTTTCCTGGGGGAGGGCAGAAGGCTGCAGGGTTAAGAGATGAAACAGGGAGGGAAATTGGGGCGGGCGAGTGTAGACGGCACTTCTGAGGAGTCGTGCTATATGCAAAGACGAGCAGAGCAGCTCTACGTCAAGAGAGAGCCTGTTTGTTCTGTTCTGTTGTTCAGATGGGCAGCCTCACCGGAATGGCCCACCAGAGGGGAAGGGGACACAGGTCCATCGGAGAGGGGCAGGGAGGAGGCCCCGAGCGGCTGTGGACATGGGCGCCCCCGGGGGTGGCTAGGAGGCAGAGGAGCGAGGACCGCTCACCCTCTGGGGAAAGGGGAGGCGTGGGCATGGTGGGGTGGGGGTCACCTCTCACTGCTTTTGTCCTGGTTTCTGGTTCCTTGTTTTTGTTCTGCCCTATTGGGATATATCCACACAAGGTCACCTGTAGACTTCAGTGAGTTCTGACCTATGTACACAGTCAGGAGCTTGTCACCACCATCAACACAACACACATTTCCATCGTCCCAGGTGTCCTTGGGCCCCCTTCACCTCCACTCTTGCGCTTTTGCTCTGAGCGAGGCCCCTGGACCGTTTCGGGCGGAGGAGGGACATTCCTTGGCTAATGTATTATGAGAGTTACTATTTCACGTTAAGAATAGATTTGGGGCCCAAGGACAGAAGCAGAAGGCCCGTACTGAGCTGATACTCCAACTGGGGAGGTGCTTCAGGAGCTTGTCACCACCATCAACACAACACACATTTCCATCGTCCCAGGTGTCCTTGGGCCCCCTTCACCTCCACTCTTGCGCTTTTGCTCTGAGCGAGGCCCCTGGACCGTTTCGGGCGGAGGAGGGACATTCCTTGGCTAATGTATTATGAGAGTTACTATTTCACGTTAAGAATAGATTTGGGGCCCAAGGACAGAAGCAGAAGGCCCGTACTGAGCTGATACTCCAACTGGGGGAGGTGCTTGGCCTTGGGCCGGGGTGGGGGTGGGGGTGGGGGTGCCGTGGCAGATTTTGAGGGGTCTACTGACAGCCCACGTCAGTAGAGCATGGAGGCAAGGACCCCGGTGCCTCGGCTCAGCAGGCAGGAAGGAGCCCTGCGATGGGGGCTGTGGGAAGGCGAGGGGTTGACCTTCTGACATCAGAGCCTGAGTTCCCTAAAGATATCCCAGCAGAGATGTGGCCAGGCAGCTGGACACCGGAGCCCAGAGTTCAGGGGCAAGGTCTGGGGTGTTGTCACCGATGAGGTCACCTAGGGAAACTGGCGGGCAGCCCAGATGTCTGGTGTGCATCCTCAGCAAGAGACCCTATAGGCCTGGAACAAATCTGGAACTGTTGCCATGCCTCACACACTTGCTCCTGCAAATGGCTCTGCCCCATTTGCAGACAGATGGCCACGGTGTCAGAGGGTTGTCAGGTGACTTCCTGGGGTCACTTTGCCCTCAGCCTAGGGCTGCTCCCACTCTGCTGTCCCCTGGGCCTGCACTTCCGATCTGGGTCACCTGAGCTCCCATTTTACTGGGAAACAGAGGCAGCTAGAAGAGACCATGCATCAGGGTCTTCCCCTCCCCCCCAACGTGAAGGGCTACCAACTGCCCCCTGCATCCAGTCCCCAGTCCTAGGTGGGGACCTCGGCTCATGTAGCGTGGTCATTCTCCCCCTGTACCCAGTCAGCACCACTGAGGTCACCAGGGCTCCAGCCCAAATAGCAAACTGTCTTCGCCTCCTGGCCTCCGAGCCCCATTTGTGGCTTCCATCTGCAACCTTGAAAAGTTGTCTATATTTGCCCTCCTCCTTTGAGCAATCTGTTTTCACCCCAACAATGCATCCACACTGCACTGGCCATGGCCCCGGAGGGGCCTCACTACCCTCATCCGTCCAGCAGCCAAATGTACATCACTCACCCCTGGGGTCCTCCTCCCCAGTCTGCTCCATCTGGGTCTTTCTCACTGGCTCCTCCTGGACTCCTGGGTTTCTCCACTGGGAGGGCTGCAGGGGGCTTGGTCCCCCATGCCTCACTCGCTCCCTTGACCATCTCATCATCTCCAGACACTGCAAGCTCACGCTGCACTCCTGCAGCCCCCAGCCTCACAGCAGTCCCAGTTGGGGGTCTAGCGACATCACCTCCCCACGTGGTCAGCAGCTGCCCACCCCCGCCTCCTCTCAGCAGTCCCACCCTTCCCGCCCTCCAGGGCACCACCAGGTGTAGCGCCCTGGCACCCCTGCACTGCCTCCTGCTCCAGCCTCGCCCCCGCAGACACAAGGCAGCGGGACGCCAGTCCCGTGCCCACAGTCCTCTGCTCAGACAGCCCGGGCACCTCGCATCTGACCTCATCTCCAGCCTCTCTGTGCCCTCTAGCTTTGGGGCTGGTCTTTGGAAAGCATCCTCCACAACCCCCTCCTACTTCGGGGCCTGATGCTGGCTGGACTTCCTGCCTGTGAACCGGCCCCATCCCCAGACACTTGCAGGGCTCGCTCCTTGCGTCCCTTCCGTGCCCATTCACTCTATGTAACCAACTCCGGACACCCACTGCCTCCGCCACCTGGCTTGTTTCCCACAGGACACTGCATTTACGTTCTCCTCTGTTATTCCCGCCCCCCCTCGCAGGGCGGACCCCACGAGGGCGTGGACGTCACGGTCACTGCTTACAGCTCCAGGGCGGGGCCTGCGGAAAGCCGGAAACAGGGACGAGTTTGTGGGGTCAGCCTTGTTGCCTACCGTCCGAGAGCCCGGGAGGCAGGGTCCCTGTCTGAGGCGCCCCCGCTCTTGCCTGGTGCTAATTCCCAGGAAGAACAGGAATGCAAGAGCAAGACCGCCTCCCTCGGAGGAAACCCCTGGTCCTGGAGCGCCGGCAGCCCGCAGGTTCCAGGGTTCCGCAAGCCGCTCCCCTTTCTGGCGCAGCGCCAGAAGACCACGCCCCGTCCCCGCCTCGGCCCCGCCCCCAGGCCAGGGATCGCCCTACCCCTCCTCGAGGCCCCGCCCCACTCCTGGCCCCGCCTCCTCGACCCCTCACGGGTCTCCGCGGAAAGCCCGGCCCCGGGGCTCTCTAGGTCCCTCTCCCTCTGACCCCGCCCATGTCCCCACCCACACCTTCTGACCACGCCCCCTCCTAGGTCCAGCCGCCGGCCCCCTCGCCTCTCCAGGTCCCAGGACCCAGCCCAGCCCGGACGCGCCTGCGCCCTCTGACCACGCCCTGGCCCCCGCCCCGGGACCCACCGACTCCAGGCCCCGCCCCTGCCCCGGCTGCCGGGTGGGAGCCGGTCCGCGCAACGCGCATGCTCCAAGAGCGGCGCCCCCGACTCTGCGCTCGGCTCTGCTCGGGCATTTCCGCCTCTTTGTTTTAAACTCCGGACGGTTTTTTTTCTCCTGCTCTTGGGGGGGACCCGGAGGGAGCGGCGCCCCCTCCCTCTCCCGGCGCGGCCCCCGCGTGCGCCCCGCTCGCCCGCAGCTGAGACGGCAGGTCAGTGAGTCCGCGCCCCGCCCGGCCTGGCCCGCGGCGCTCGCTACACAGGCCGCGGCCTCGGTCCGTGTCCGGGCCCGGAAGGCTCCGAACCCCGGCCCGCGCCCCTGCGCCCTCGTCGGCCCGGCCTGCGGATCCCCGACTCCGTTCGGCGGGGCCGGGACCCCGGGCAGGGCCCGACCCCGGGACCGGTCTTCGGGGAGGGACCAGGGAGGACTGGACCCCAGGACGGGTCACCGGGGAGGGACCAGAGAGGACCGGACCCCAGGACGGGTCACCGGGGAGGGACCAGGGAGGACCGGACCTCAGGACGGGCCACCGCGGAGGGGCCAGGGAGGACCGGACCCCAGGACGGGCCACCGCGGAGTGACCAGGGAGGACCGGACCCCAGGAATGGCCACCGCGGAGGGACCATGGAGGACCAGCCCCCAGGACGGGTCACCGGGGAGGGCTGGACCCCGGGACCCACCAAGAAAAGGACTAGGAAGCACTCACTGTACCCTGAGACAGATCACCTAGGAGAGCCCAACCCTGATATGGGTCATGGAGGAGGGTCCAGCCTCACTATGGGTCACGGAGGAGGGCTGGAAC
>NW_006795769.1:1149473-1167912 GCF_000442215.2 Lipotes vexillifer | reverse complement strand
GCAGGAATCAGAGAGAGCTGGACCCGAGACAGGTCACCGAGCAGGGCCAGGACCCAGGAACAGCTGGGACACTGGGACGAGTCACTGAGGAGGCCTGGACGTTAGGATGGGTCACCTGGGGAGGTCTGGACCCCTGGACTGGCTCCCAGTAGGACCAGAATTCTGGAACCATCCTGTGAGCACCTCTGGGACGCTGGGACAGCCCCTCTTTCCCAGGAGGCCATGACCCTGGGACTGTGCCATGTGGAGGGCTCTTGCCTTGTGACGGGCTCCAGGGATGACCCAGGTAGGTCATGTAGGAGAGTCGGCTGTTGGGGCAGCCGTGAAGGAGGCTGGCTCTCAGAGAGGCCACAACCGCGATAAGAGCTGGAGCTTGAGTCAGGTCCCCAGGGAGGCCAAGGCTCTTGAATGAGTCCCTGAGGAGCGCTCAGACCCCAAGGGGCGCTGCGACCTCAGGCTGGACCCCCAGGGGGTCGGGCCCTGGGGCAGGTTCCAGAGGTGCCCAGAATCTACCCAGCCCACTCATCTGGACCTGGCTTCTATAAAGGCTCTGGAGCATCAGGGATCCTGGTCACCTGAGCCCCACAGGTGCAAACCAGCCCTCTCCGTGAGGCCCCTGAGCACCTGGGCCTCAGAAACCTTCTGACCTTCAGCAGATGCTGCCGGGGCTGGGCCCTGGGGGTAGGCAGGGTTGAGCCCCATCCTCCCAGCTCTGGGGACTCAAGCGGGGGTGGGGGTGGGGGTGTGGGCTCCTAGTCCGCACTGGCTCTGTGCCCCAGGGCAGTGCTTTGCCCCTCCCCAGACCCAGAAAGCTGTCCCCTACCCTGTTCTCCCAGTCCCTGCTCTAGGGCTGCCATCCTTTCCTTACCTGGGCCCTGTGGTCAGTGTCAGGCACCTTCAACTGCTCCTGCCCTCCCCTCCCTCCAGTGGTGTCACCAAAAGAGCCCCATTCTCAAGGTCTGGAGGTGTTTTCTGTGTCCAGGAATTTCCAGGAGGGGTGGGGTCCAAGCTGGGAGTGTGGGCTGCGGGAAGGGTTTGGGGCCAGACGGCCCAGTGCGTGTCAGGTGAGCCATCAGGCACCTTCTCCGCTCCAGGAAAGGACCTTGGGGTGGGAGCTTTGCTTCTCTGAAACCTTCGAAGCAGACTTCATTTAGATCTTGCCCGCGTTGTCCTTTAATTTGGAAGTGGGGATGGAGAAGTGCTGCCCTTTGGCTGGGAAAGGGCTCCAGAGTGTGTCCAGTAGGATAATGTTGGAGGAGTTTGAGAGGATGGAAAGCCCAGGCAGGCACTGGCTCCCTGGCATGGGGTGGGCGTGCAGCACATTCATTGCATGGACGAAAGGCGGGAGTGCTTTCAGAAAGGTCGACCTGTGTTAGGGTGAGGCACGAGTCTAAAATTCCCAAGGGAGATGCTTGAACTGGTCAGTTCAGTATTTCATTTTGTGCCATAAGTTCACTTCTTGATTACTTAGGAGAAAACCCCTTTGCATTTTCAGTGTAACATTTCACTGTAACTAAGCTTAAGCGTATGGAGCCCCTGAATAGTCCAGCCTATTTTTATTTGTCAAATGTAACCACACTTGCGACCTTGTTACTCAGTGCTTTTTCTGTGTGTGTGTGTGTTTTTTTGTTTGTTTGTTTGTTTTAATTTATTTGGTTGTGTCGGGTCTTAGTTGCGGCATGCGGGATCTTTCGTTGCGGTGCGCAGGCTTCTGCCTAGCTGTGGCCCGCGGGCTCTTGGGCTCGTGTGGGCTTAGTTGCCTCGCGGCATGTGGGATCTTAGTTCCCCAACAGGGATCAAACCGGCGTCCCCTGCATTGGAAGGCGGATTCTTAACTACTGGATCACCAGGGAAGTCCCTGTGGGTTTTTTGTTGTTTTTTTTTTAACATGTACTTTGCTTTTTAAAAAACTTACTTTGCTTTGTGAAGCTTTGGAAAAGACTTGTAAAACTGGGCATTCAGGTTTGGTTAGGCTCTTTATTTTCCCATTTTTGGATTTCTGAAGGTGTGATAGTGCTGGATGGTTGTATTATTTATACATTACTGTCCCGCAAATTACCCCAAAATGTAGTGCCTTAAGACGATACCAGTTATTATGTCACAGTGTCTGTGGGTCAGGAGTCCAGGCACAGCTTAGCTGGGTCCCTGGGCCCAGGGTCTCACAAGGCTGCTGTCAGGGTGCCCACCGGCGCTGTGGTCTTGTCTGGAGGTTCATCTGGGGAGGATTTGCTTCCAGGCTGCTGGCTGGAGACATCTGTGGGGCAGCTCGAGGGCCAGCGACAGGACACGGGAGCAAGCAGGAGGCCACAGTCTTCATGACCTAATCTTGGCAGTGATATCCCATGCCTTTTGCCATATCCTTTGTTAGAACCTAGTCATCAGGCCCAGCCCACGCTTAAGGAGGAGGAACTCCAAAAGGGTGTGCTTCCTGGTGGGGGTGGGCCTGGGCCATCCTAATGCCTGGCATTGATCAGGTGGTGTTAGCTCCTGAAGGGCCTGTGCCTGAGAAGTGCCCTGCAGGTGAATGAACAGAATTGTGTAGAGCTGTGTGCTCAGCCCAAGGTTGCAGCAGCTCAGCTGTCTCTTTAGTTACACAGGTTGCTCTGATGTCACCATTGTGATGATGGGATGACGCCGGAGCTTACGCATGACAGGAGAGAAATTACAAATAAGAAAGCTTTTTAGGAATTAACTTAGAACAGCTGTAGCAAGCCATAAGCTCCCCCGCTTCCCACATACAATTAACTTGTAGGTGTGTACGTGTCGGTGACGTAGAGTTCTTGGAAGCTTCAAGTACAGCGATTTTAGTTGTTTCTAGAGCTCCCTTTTACTCCTGCTAATTATTTTCCTCCAGAAATGATCAGCTGACACTTGTAAGGCGTTTTTAAGATGTGAGATCCCCAAATGTTTTTATTTCACCTTTGCAGGGAGGGGTGCTCCAGGGACCTGTGTGCAAAAGGGCCTCTTGTGCTCAGCCCCGTGGCTTCTCCTCCCCGGGGCTTGGACTTTGTGGCGCTTGGGCTGGCGCTGCAGCACAGGGCTGTGAAGGGCACCTGTGCAGGGCCCGCACGGGAGGCTCCCTCGAGAACTTGTCACCGCATGGAGGGAGGTGTCCCCTCCTGCCACCCTGCTCTGTCAACCTGCCAGGTTTCCACCCTGCTGGGGTGAGGCAGGGCCCTTTGCCAGTGATTGGAATTATTTGTTTGGGTTGTTTGATTTGGATTATAAAGCAAGGTTTGTTTTGGTCTGTACTGTTACTCTTTACTAAATGGCAGGATTTGGTATTTCATTGGAGCTTTATTTGGTTAATGGTCAGAATCGAATTTGAAACTGAAAATGTAATTTTCTTCTCTATTGAAATATGTTGAGGTTTGGGGACAGTTTCTTACTACCTTTCTGATATTTGCTGTCACTATTGCAAAAATGCTGCACAATTCATTGTGTGTCAAAAAATGGAACTGTTCTTCAGCTCTACAAGTTGATAGTTTTTCATTGAATTTTAAAAAGTGACGTTTTTAAAAATAACTGGAGGGACTTCCCTGGTGGCACAGTGGTTAAGAATCTGCCTGCCAATGCAGGGGACACGGATTCGAGCCCTGGTCCGGAAAGATCCCACAGGCTGTGGAGCAGCTAACCCCGTGCGCCACAACTACTGAGGCTGTGCTCTAGAGCCCGCGAGCCACAACTACTGAGCCCGCAGGCCACAACTACTGAAGCCTGCGGGCCTAGAGCCCGTGCTCTGCAACAAGAGAAGCCACTGCAACGAGAAGCCCGCACACATCAATGAAGAGTAACCCCTGCTCGCTGCAACTAGAGAAAGCCTGCGTGCAGCAACAGAGACCCAACACAGCCAAAAATAAATAAATAAATTTATTTATTTATTTAAAAAATAAAAATAGACTGTCTTTTCTAATCTGAATGTTTCTCCCTACAGCACTGAATTATATGAAAGCCCAGACGACAATAATGAAACACTTAACATGTGATGAGAGGGTTAAGGCGGGAACATTGCTTCAGAATTGTCCATTAAATTAAGCAAAACCCTTCATTGAGAAGAACTAAAACTCACTAGAAAATATTGTCCTTAAAAACCAATTGTTAGGTTGACTGGGTTTTTTTTTTGAAGAGAACTTCTAATGGTTAGGTGAATTTAGAGAGTTGAGGTTAACTGGAATTTTTTTGGGGGGCAAATGCATCAATATTTGCTGGACTTTGCAGCACTAACAGCAAATTCCAGTTGTTTAACACAAAATAAGCTGTAGAAAGCTGTCCACAGACCTCTTGACCTATGTGGATCGTGTCAGCTGCTATATTTGCTGATTCTTAGCAGGGCCTGGCCTGTAATAGGTGCTCAATGAAGAGTAACTAAAAGCTGACCTTGTTGTTCCCTTTTGTGGCCCTGTTCTGAAGGTGTCTGTGTATTAACACCTTCAATCTTTTTTCTTTTTAATATTTATTCATTTATTTGGCTGTGCCGGGTCTTTCTAGTTGCGGCATGTGGGATCTTCTAGTTTCCTGAGCAGGGGTTGAACCTGGGCCCTCTGCATTGGGAGCGCGGGGTCTTACCCACTGGGCCATCAGGGAGGTCCCAACACCTTGGACCTTAAAGTCACCTCAGGCTGCTCTCTGCTCACCTGCACGTGCCTGGCGAGGACATGCAGGCACAGGGCACGGTCACAGGTAGTGAGGAGCAGAGGAGGGTTAGCCTCTTCTTTTCTTCTCAAGTAATTTACTCTTTTTTACTGAAGTTTTTGAGAAAAAAACACAGTGGAGAAAAACCAAAAGAATTAGCCAATGAGCACTCTTCTGCCCTTCCCCTAGATCCAGCAGTTACTTATGTTTTGCTTATCTCTTTTTTTAAATACATATTTATTGTTGAATCATCTGAAAGTAGCTGCAAACCAGCTGCCACGTTCCGTAGGTAATTCAGAGCACGGAGGTCCTAGTAAGAGGATGGTCTGCACACGACTGTAATGTCATGGCCACACCTGCGAAGCCGACACGTATTCCACACACTGGGTAATTTCCTGTCTCCTTTCACCTCTCCCCGGTTGTCTCAACAGTGTCTTCCAGGGCGTTTTCCCTGAACCAGACGCAGTTCCCCGTGGGGCACTGGGGGTCATGCCCCCTGTAGTGTCTTTCATTTCAGGCTCCCCACTTTCCCCATACAGCATCGACTTTTCCAGGCCATCCGTCACATCTGAGTTTTTCTGATTCTTCACTTACGGTGTCGTCCACCTTTGTCTGTTGTCCTGTTTACTCCGTAGACTAAAGGGGGTGAGACGGAGGCTGGGCCAGGCTCTGGGTTGAGCTGGCTTCTCAGGCACTGTTGTGCTTCGTGCCGTGCCGTCAGGTTGTGGCGCCACTCGGTCAGCGCTGCTGGCCACACTTCTTGTGCCTCGGTTCCCAGGGCCCTGTGGGCCGGGCTGAGTCTCCAGGGAGCAGAGACTGTTGGGGAGCCCAGGGGAGTCGTGCCTTCGTGCTGGAGAGCTGCCCTCGCTCTTGCAAGCGGGTGAATCCATCAGCCGCCTCCATCTGTGTCTGATGGGGAGGTGTCCTGGAGCCACTGCATCACTTCTTGCGGGCACATGGTGGTGAGTCCCACTCCAGTCAGCTTTGTTGCTTTTAGCAGACTTTATAAAAGGTATAGGGCTTCCCTGGTGGCACAGTGGTTAAGAATTCGCCTGCCAATGCAGGGGACACGCGTTCGAGCCCTGGTTCGGGAAAGTCCCACATGCCGCGGAGCAACTAAGCCCGTGCGCCACAACTACAGAGCCTGCGCTCTAGAGCCCGCGTGCCACAACTGCTGAGCCCGTGCACCACAACTTCTGAGACTGTGCACCACAACTACCGAACCTGTGCTCAAGAGCCCGCGTGCCTAGAGCCTGTGTTCCTCAACAAGAGAAGCCACTGCAATGAGAAGCCTGCACACCACAACAAAGAACCGCAATGAGAAGCCCGCGCACCGCAACGAAGAGTAGCCCCTGCTCGCCGCAACCAGAGAAGGCCCGCGCACAGCAACGAAGACCCACTGCAGCCAAAGATAAATAAATAAAATAAATTTATTTTAAAAAAAGAAAAAAAAATATATATATATATATATATATGTAAAAGGTTTAATGGGTAGAAATTTTTTGAACTTGTTACAGGAAATAGGGCTTCTGCTATCGCAACTGCCTTCTGCACGCTGGAGCTGGGAGCTGCTGGAGGCAGACGGGTTTCCCTGGCGTTTCACTGAAGGGGCCCGGAGAGCATGCCTCAGCATGGCTGCGGGACAGAGCGTCACGGGCTGGTTTCTGTTGTTTTAATTAATTAATTAATTTATTTATTTATTTATTTTTGGCTGCATTGGCTCTTCGTTGCTATGCGCGGGCTTCAGTAGTTGTGGTGCATGGGCTCAGTAGTTGTGGCGCACGGGCTCTAGAGCGCAGGCTCAGTAGTTGTGCATGGGCTCAGTAGTTGTGGCGCACGGGCTCAGTAGTTGTGGCACGTGGGCTCTAGAGCGCAGGCGCAGTAGTCATGGCTCGCAGGCTCTAGAGCGCAGGCTCAGTAGTTGGCGGCGCACGGGCTTAGTTGCTCTGCGGAATGTGGGATCTTCTCAGACCAGGGCTCAAACCCATGTCCCCTGCATTGGCAGACGGATTCTTCACCACTGCGCCACCAGGGAAGTCCTTCACAGGGTGGTTTAAACAGCAGGCATTTATTTCTCACAGTCCTGGAGGCTGGGGTCCAAGCTCAGGGTACTGCCAAGTGGGTTTGGTTCCTGGTGAGGACCCGCATCCTGGCCTGCAGACGCACCTTCTTGCTGTGTCCTCACAGGCACACAGGG
This sequence comes from Lipotes vexillifer, assembly GCF_000442215.2. Lineage (NCBI taxonomy): Eukaryota > Metazoa > Chordata > Mammalia > Artiodactyla > Lipotidae > Lipotes > Lipotes vexillifer. Next base: position 1,161,083 of record NW_006795769.1, on the reverse strand, counting down.
AGCCTGCTGAGCCCTTCCTCTCAGGGCACCAATCCCATCCTGGCCCCACTGTCCTGAATCTCAACCTCCCAAAGGCCCCATGTTTGGAGATGGGGGTTAGGGCTTCAACACATGAATTTTGGGGGCACAATTCAGTCCATACCAGGGGACTCCCACTGCTTCCATGTGTTTGTTAACCTGATTCTGGTCTCTAGAATTGGGAGAATACTTGCCTAGTGAGAACATTTCCAGAGTTGGTGGTGACTCTGTATTTTACATGCTTGGGACTTCTGCCAGCATCGTTCATTTCTCTAAACACTATTGTCTTCGTTTTCTATTGCTGGAAAGCAAACTGCCACAAACTTAGTGGCTTAAGAGGACACCCAGTTATTAGTCACAGTTCCACGGTCAGGAGTGCAGCCGGGTGTGGCTGACTCTTCTGCTCAGGCCCTCAGAGGCTGCAGTCAGTGTGTGGGCCAAGCTGCAGCTCTTGTCTGGGACTCACCGCTGGGGACTGCCCTCAGCTCCTAGAGGCACCCCTGTTTTTTGCCCAGGGGGCCATGGGCAGTTGACAGACCATGTTGCTTTCTGCCAGGTCAGCAGGACTCACCCCTCTGACCTTCTCTTCTGCCACCAGCTGGAGAAAACTCTGCTTTGAAAGACCATGCAATTTGGTCAGGCCACTGGCTACCTGGCCTGTGTTAAGGTCAGCTGATTTGAGACCTCAATTACATCTTCAAAAGCCCTTTTACAGCAGTATGTGGGATAGTAAGGCCAGAGGTGTGTGCACACCGGGGCCCAGAAGTCCTGGGGCCTCTCAGAATTCTGCCTACCACAGTCTCCCCTCTGGCCCCCCTAAATTTCATATCCCCCAAATGCAAAACACACTTGCCCCTCCCTTCCAAGGTTCCACAGAGTCTCATCCCCTGGATCACCTGTCTGGTGTGACCCACCAGGTGCAGCTGTGAACCTGCGAGGTGGGCGCTGTGCCCGCCCCACAGCACCACAAGGGCAGACATGCCAGCAGGCGCAACTGTTCTAGTTCAGACGCGGGAGGTGGGGGGTGACAAGGAGTCGAGTTGCCGCGCAGTTCTGAGACCCTGTGGGGATCCTGGCCCAGGTCCGTGGTTCCGCCCGTGGTTTATTCATGAAGGCCCCGTGTCTGCTGTGGAGTAGCATCCGCAGCCAGCTGCCTGCCAGTGGAAACTTGGGGTCCCCCAGTCCTTTCGTGGCATTTTTCGTGGTTCTCCAAAGCTTGGATCTGAGTGGGAAATCGATGTGATTATGCAAATACAGTCTGTTTCAGGCTACGTTCTAACTGCATCTTCCCTTTGGCCTCACTTTGTCTGACATTACTGTCCTGGCCCAGGTTCCCGAGGGCTGGGCCTGATCCCCGCACCCTCCCGTCCTGTCTAGAGGGCTGGTGCTGGGCGTGCGGGGTCCCTCGCCCTGTCTGCACGGTGCCCTGCACCCCGGGCTCAAAGTTGGGACGTCCCTCCACGTGGCTGTACTCGGTCCCAGTCAGAGCGGCCCAGCCTGCTCATCACTGCCCCTGTGCTGGCCCACGAGCGCCTGTTGGCACGTAACATGTGCTTGAGGGCGTCTTTGGAAGCAGTGTTTGAGCGCGTTTCCTGAGGCCTCTGAAAGTTCGCACTTGGTCGGTAGTTCGGCTGCATGTAGAATCTACCTTAAAGTTGTCTGTCTTTGGACCTTGGAAAGAGTCACCGCTTTGCCCCGTAGAGTTCGGTGTTGCAGGTGAAGAGTCTGGTGCTGGCTGACTCCTGCCCCACGTGGGGCACCTCCTTTCCCCGGAACCTTTAGGATCCTTCCTGGCGCCCTTGACGGCTTCAGACGCGGGGACCTGGTTGGATATGGGTCGGCACTTGGTCCCTTGCCGTATGATTCTTCCAGCTGGGGAAATACTCGAATCACTTTTTCCAAGTCATGAAATATTGCCTGTAAACGAGCATAGCGGATGACACAGGAATACACGGGTACTCATTACCCAGCTTGAGAAGTAAAACATGAGACTGGACGTCAAGGCCCTTCTCTGTTTTCTTTTTCTGAAACACCTGTTAGTTGGATGTTGCATCTCTTCTCTTTCCTGTTTTTTCTACCCTTTGGAAAGATTTTCTCAACTTAAAAAAATATATTTATTTATTTATTTGGCTGCGCCGGGTCTTTGTTGCAGCACGTGGGATCTTTCGTTGCAGCACACGAACTCGTAGTTGTGGCACGCGGGATCTAGTTCCCTGACCAGGGATCGAACCCGGGCCCCCTGCATTGGGAGTGCGGAGTCGTACCCGCTGGACCACCAGGGAGGTCCCAGGATTTTCTCAACTTTATCATACAGTCCTTCTGTTGAATTTTCAGTGTTGCCGGTCACATGGCTGACTCTGTAGTCTAGGGAGGTGGGTAAAAACAGAATCAGTAAGTTACAGGTGTGTGTGGGGGGGTGGGTAGCTCAGAGTCCTGTGTCGGTGGGCATGGACCTTAAACAGGGTGGTCTCAGAAAGCTTGCTAGGGAGGTGGCACTGGAGCAGAGGCTTGCTGGGGGTGACGGAGGGGCCACGAGGCCGTCAGAGAGAACATCCCAGCAGAGAGTACAGTAATGCGAGGACCCCGAGGAGGGACTGCACTTAGAATGTTCTAGACCCCCAAGGGGGTCCACCGTGGCCGTCGTGGAGGAAGGTGGCCTTGGGGCCTCGTGGGCCACCAGGGGCCGAAGCTTTCCCTGAGCCTTTGCAGGATTTCACACCGGGGACCCCGGGAGCCGTGTTGGGGTCAGTGCGGCCCGGCGTGGACGGCACAGGAGCGGGGCGGGTGTGAGCACAGAGCCCTGCGGGGCCGTCCACCTTTCAGGCCTTGCTCAGACCCAGCGCTGCTACCAGAGTGTGAGTCCCGCGACCCATTGTGTGCCAGGCACCGTCATGGGTGTGGGCTCGCCTGGTGAGCGAGGCCGCCGGGGCCGCAGGGAGAGCAGTGAGGCCGTGGGGCCGGGTCGGCCGGGCAAAGGGCCTCGGGGGGCCCGACAGAGCGGGGCTCCTCTCACGCACCCGCCCGGGGCACCGGGGTGGCCTGTCCAGCTCGCCTGGGTGCAGCCGGGGGCGGAGCTGAGCACAGCCTCCGCGCGGAGCGGCTGGTCTTGAGAAGAGGGTGTCGGCGGGGAGCAGAGGCCGGCAGTTTGGTGAAAGGAGGAGGAGGAGGTTTCCCAGAGTGCTTGGGTGCCAGCTGACTGGACAGGCCTTACTTCCTGGGCACCGGCTCTGGGGTGGGCGCCCTGCTGGACGTGGTGCCCCGTGGTGAGGACATGGCCTCGGCCCTGCCGGGGGCGCCAGCACAGACACTCAGGGTGGTGACAGCGTGGGGACAGGACGGCGAGTGGGTTCGGACTGGGGCTCGGGTGGCCTGTCCGGGAGTCTTGGGGTCTCTGGTGGCCGCCCTGAGGATGCAGTGTCAGGCTGCCAGGGGGCAGCACGTACACAGCTGAGGGGTGGGCAAGGCCAAGGGGAATGGAGCCGACGTGGATGGGCGCCGTCGCGGACACCGACGTGGTCAGGGCGGAACGTGGAGGGAGGGCACCCCTTGTCAGCAGTCGGGCTCCTTCGGTTGGTTTATTCAGGGGTGTGTGTCTGGTTTGTGTTTCTAAGGCTGCTCAGGCTTCTCTGTGGAGAAGGGATCGGCGGCGCCGTGGTTGAGGGGGCCGTCCGGACAGGAGCCACGGCATCATCCAGGGCGGGGCCATGGGCGCAGAAGGCCGCGGAGGCTGTGGTGTTGGGGCGAGGCTGGGAGAACGGCCCCCCGGGCACAGGTGGCCTCTACAGTGGGCGTGTCCCCGGAACGGCCACCCGCACAGAGCCGCGGCCACAGCGCCTCGCGGCAGCCTCGTCCCCACAGCCCCGAGGGATGCAGGCACGTTGCCCGCTGTGGGCAAAGGGCCAGGCGTCAGGGCAGGCGCCACTCAGACAGAAGGAGTGAGCCGCCGTCCGTGCGCCGTCCGTGCGGCCGCTCGGCGAGTCTCAGGACGGCGGCCTGCCCCGTTCACACAGCTTCCAGAGTGAGGGCCCAGGCGGTCCTTTAAAGTACGTGCCGTTGTTATTTGTCAGACGTTCCGCGGTGCAGCTGTTTAATGAGTCTACAGGCTACTGTGAGCAATTCTTTGCCGATAAATTTGATGACCCGTTTCCTAGGAAAGTATAACTTAGCAACACTAACCCCCAAATAAATAGGAAATGTTAAGGTGAACAGCGGGGAAGCATGACCGGGGTGGGCTTGTGTGGTGAGGCAGGTCTTTCTCCGGGGGTCCTGAGGGGAAGGGGATGGGACTGGCTGAGGCCGGCGCCTCTGGGAGGGGCCGAGGGGGCCCCCCGGGCACACGTGGCCATGGCCGCAGTCGGAGACCCCAGACTGTGCCCAGTGCTGAGCGCTAGCGCATCCTTGCATTTTATTCGTGCGTCACAAGGGTCTGAGGATGCATTTGAGTGAGAATGAGGGTGTGTGTGTGTTAGAAGTATTGGAGGGAAGTGCACTGTTACACTAGGAACAGCAGTAAATGTTGGGTGGTTGGGGTTGTAGGGCTTTCTCCTTAATTACATTCAGTAAAGAATTCCAGATTGTGATTAGTAAATGCGTTTATGCTGCAAAACAAACCCAGTGCGTTTCCCTAGAGGACGAAAAGGGATAACGTAGGTGTAATACAAGGGCAGCGGTGCAGGGAAGACCCCTCAAACATGCTGTGGAGTCAGGGGCGGGGGCGTGAGCAGGGCAGACAGGGTGGGCAGGGGCCTGGACAGGGCAGCGATCCGAGGTGAGTGGACAGGAAGGCAGGGCCTCTTCTCGCAGGCGCGAATGCCCCCGGTACCCAGGGTGAGCCTGAGAGGTGTGGGGAGCGCGGCCTGGCCCTTCTGCAGTGTCGGGCTGGGGTCAGTCTCCATGACCTGCTGCTTCCCCCGTGTCAGGGGCCACATGGGAGGGGTCAGCCAGGCTGCAGGGTGGGCAGTGGCCTTGGAGATTGAGGGCGTTGGCGCTGTCCTCGTCACCGGAAACTTGTCGAGAGCAGATCTGTGGGTTGGGGGACGGAAGACAGGAGGGAGAGGTCTGAGCGGGTGGGTGGGTCCTGTCGAGGGGGTCCCGTCGGGAGGGAGGTATGGAAGTTTCTGGAACGAGAAGGGTTTGCTGGGACCATCAGGGCCCTTGAGAAGCAGAGTGGGGTCTGGATCAGCCTGGAGACCAGAGAAGGGGGTGTGGAAGCTGATATTCTGCCCCCAGGGAGGAGGGAGAAGGGTCCCCTTGGAAAGCGGGTGCTGCAGGGGTGCAGGGGGAGTGGGGAGGTGGGAGGAGGCCACCTGGCAGTGTTGGGGCCCCTCGGGGGAGGCCAGGCCTCCTGGAGCGTTGGTGTCTTGGAGCGTCTGGCCAGTCACGAGCCCCCCAGGGGTGCTGACTTCCTGCCGTAGACCGCTTCCAGAGGACTCGGGACGCTCAGCCGCGCCGCTCCCCACGGGCCCCTGCTGGGAAGAGAGCTGTGAACGTCAGGCATATCTAGTGGATATGTGTGTTAGTGGCTCTTAAATGGAGAGCTTTTATCCGGTGTGGACAGTTACTTCTATTCTTAATTGCTGAGAGTTGTTTGCAAATCATGAATGGATAATGAGTTTCATCAAATGACTTCTGTGCGTCTTTGGGAAGATCTTATCATGTCCCTCCTTTTAGCTTTTGTCATAAATTCCACCCGTTTCTTACACGAGTCCCTCGTATTCTGGGGTGGCCCTCCTGCACACCCCGGAGGAGGTGTCACGATTGTCACTTGGTCTGTCCCCCCGTTCCACTCCGGTGTGCGTTGTGTAGGCCTCACGCAAGAGTGGGAAACACTGTCTCAAGGATTCTGTGGGCGGGTCTGTGTGGGAGGGGGGCTTCCACGGGTTTGGTAGAACCGGCCTGGGTCAGCTTCCTAAGAACTAACTGCAGGTTCTGTTTCTACTTGCCTCAATTCTGCTGAGTTATTTTTCTAGGAATTTATCAATTTCTTATGAACTTTCAACTCAATTGGCATAAAGTTGTTCATAATGTTATATTATTACTCAGATGTCACTTTCTCAGTGAAATATTCCCAGCCACCCTGTTCTCCCGACCCCCTTTCCCTGCTCTGGTTTGTCGTGTTTGTCACCTCTGACATCTAAATAATGTACCTGTTCGTGGCATTTATTACTTATTGTCTGTCTTCCTCCATGAGAATGTGGGCTCTAGGGATTTGTGTCTTTTTTGTTCACTGATGTCTAAGAACTCATGTCAAGCATCTATAACTGTGTAGCTGGCCACACCGAGACTAAATCAAACAGTACACTGAGGTGCTGCACTCAGGCTTGGCCAGAGTTCAAGGGCTCGGTGGCTGCCGTGTGGATGGCAGGTGGAGCAGTTTCCACCCTCACGGGCTCTGGTCTACACCCCACAGGGGTTCTGGTCTACACCCCACAGGGGCTCTGGTCTACACCCCACAGGGGTTCTGGTCTACACCCCACAGGGGTTCTGGTCTACACCCACGTTCGGGTCTCCTCTTTGTTCTCTTGTAAGTGCCTTTTAATCTCCCTGAATAACTGACCCACTTCCTCCCTTTCTTCCTTTTCCTTGTAAAAGTTAATTGAGCTTTAAAGACTAGTTACTAAAGCATGCAGCTATGGGAAAACTTGGAGAGTGAAAGCGGTCTAAGTTGGGTGTGATACGAATCCCTTGAGTGTCAGGCCTCTTGTCCCCAGGTGCCATTTAAGCACTGTTGTTAAGCCGCAGGTGCCTCTCGTGGTTTCAGGGCCCTGGTGCTTTCCACCCCTGCTTTTCAGAAGGGAGCAGCCCCCGGGCCCTGCCCCCTTCCCCCTGATGGGTGGGGAGACCTCGGGCTTCCATGAGGAGGGGGGCGTGGGCAGACGAGGGGGGTCCACCGAGGTTCTGGACGCCCACAGCCACCCCACCCCTCAGACCTCCAAGGGCAACTGGCGGCTTTCTGGTCCCGCAGCTCCCGTTGCCCCGAGTTGAGGTCAGGTCCTTCCAGGGGCCTTGTGCTACCGATTCAGTGCCTCTCTTCTGCTGCTCCTTGGTTGGCCTGCCGCTCGTCCTAGCCCCTCCTCACCTGTGCTTGCCTGTGCTCACCTGGCTGAGGCCCCAAGGCCCCATGCGAGCCTGCACGGGCCCGCTCCATCCCCACGTGCTGGTTTGTCTGTTGTCCGTGCTGGCCCAGAGCCCGGCTTGAGCCTGTGGGCGTCCTCATTCCGGGTCACTGAGTGAGCGGCCCGGGGGACACCTTCACAGGGCGTGAGATGCGAACAGCATCACAGAAATTAACACGGTTCGCTCTCGCCAGCGTCCCTGAGGCCCAGCCTCCCACTAGGTCACCCTGAAGCCCACCACCTCCCCAGGAGCTTTCCGGGGCCCTTGTCCTGCCGTCTTGGTCCCCAGAGCACGTGGTGCAGCCCCTGCATGCCCCCAGCTCCCAGCAGCCCCTGGGCCTCGGTGCCACCAGGCTGCCACCAAGACCTGCCCCTGTCTCCGTGGCCCGTGCCTTTACTGTCAGCCAGGCTTGTTTTTCTTTTGGTTGTTTTAAGCAGGTAAAGGAAGATACCTGTTTACCTGAGCAGCCAAAGCTGCTGGTCCGGGGAGCCAGGCTCTGTGTGGACGGCACGTGTGGGTGACGCCTCGTCCCGTGTGTCTCCACAGGCTTCAAAATGTAGCAGAGGATCCAGCTGTGTGTACAGGTAAATGCCGTGTAAACTTTGATCTTCCTCTTCTTTCAGTGCATGTGAATTGATTAAATTTACCTTGAATTAGACCTTATGAGTCTGTTGTAGCCATAGAAAAAGTCAGTGCCTTGTAACTCCTTTAAAATTTAACGTGTGACAGCTCCAGAGCAGATTAGGGCACAGTTCTTTATATATATTCAAGTTTTCTCTTGATTAACATTTCTGATCGACTCTGTTCCACTGTTTGCTACATGGGACTCATCTAAAACTTCTAGCAAGACTGTAATTACAGGGCTGTGTGCGTCACATAAATGACATGAAATTGAATAGCAGGTGCCGTTTCTGTGCTAGAAAATGGAAAGACAGCGAGAGACACAAGGCAGGCACAGACGTGACGAGCCAGAGCGCGGAGGGCACGGCGGACAAGGAGTGACCGCGTTGCACCCGTAGCCGGAAGCGTCCGATGCGGAGGCAGCAGGAGGGGACAGACGGCCTCGCGAGGAGGTGGGAGATGCGGCCTTCTCCGGGCGGGCCTGCTGTCCCAGGAAGTGTCCGAGCTACCGCCTGGGCCCCGCACTTGGCGGGGGAGCACGGGACCCAGAGCTTCGAGCCGCCACCCTTCTCTGTCCGGATGGGCGCCCACCTGGTGTCGGGTGTTGGGTGTCGGATGCTGTGCAGGGCGGCCCGGGGACCGTACCGTGGCGGTGGTGACCGTGAGCATTGGCCCCTCACGACAGCAGCTGCGTGTGCGCCTGAGGCCAGCATGGAGGCCCTGTGTGGGCAGAGCTGGCTGCCCAGGCCCCTTGGCGGGCGCTGCGCCTGGACAGCACGGCCCCCTGTCTGGCCTTAGCTTTTACGACCCTGATGGCATTGCAGGGTGACCTCTCCCCTGGGGGCTCGGGGTGGGGGACCCTCTGGCAGGAGTCCTGCCGGGGGTGCTGTGTCCTTCTCTGTGTGATAGCTGGCCGGTCCTCACCTGGGTGTCACCTGGTCACCCAGTCGGGGACCTCTAGGGGTTTCTCCCCTGAGGGTCCCGCCCTCCCTTGGCGCTGATGCGTGTTTGGTGGGGAGACGCTTGGAGCCTTTATGAACCTTCATTTCCCTGGCGAAGTCTTGCTGCTGCTGACCAGCCACCGAGGATTCCTAAGCGAGTGGTCACTGCATTTGTCCTGGGGTGGTGACCTTGCAGCCCTCCTTCCACTTATCAGCTCCCATTCTGTGAGGAAGGGCATCCCTTGTCTGTCTGTCTGTCTGTGTAGCCTCATGGGCCTCTGTGTTATCCTGCCGTGGTAAGCAGTGATGGTAGTTGTTCCCTGTCTGAGCACAGTGGGGCCCCAGGTCCTGCTATGCTCCTTGCCCAGCCCGGAGTTGGCTGCGTGTCCAGGCAGCGCTGGCCCCTTGCGGCAGACATGGTGTGGACACGCCAGGTCCTAGGGCTGCCCAGGAGTGGTCACTCCCGGGCCCTCCCAGCAGACAGAGCTGGAAGTGAGTGGATGAGTCCATACTCGTGTGCATACACATGTGTACGTGTCTGCCTGGTCGCCACTAAACACGTTCACACTGACCCCAACCCCCGGTCTGTGGACATCGGAGCTGGTTTTGGTTTTGATCTGGCTGTGGGTTGGTGACGTGTGTGAACAGCGCCCAGTGAGCCGAGGGCACAGTGCTGGGCTCGGTTGTGCCGGTGGTGGACGGCACACCCTGGGCCTCGGCGTCCAGCGGGGACGTTGCCCAGTCAGCGCTCTCCTGTCTCTGCATTGCTTCCCTTGGGAATGACTAGGGTTTCTCTCTTTTAGGTTATTTCCCATTACTTCCTGCTCCACGAGGCGTGTGGGCCCTTCCTCACGGAGCCGGTCCTAGTGGGTGCGAGTGGTCAGGCCGGGCCTGGCACAGCACGTAGTGATCATGACACCAGAGCGAGTGGGCCTCGCAGACATGGGCTCTTTTCCCGTGGGTCGGCCCGTGGGGCCCCTGTGAGAACCACCCCTTTTAGTCTCTCCTGGCAGCTCAGAGCCCACTGCAGGGGCCGAGGGAGAGGTGTCTCTAGCGGGGACCACGCGTTGGCTCGCGCCTGTGATCGAGGGGAGAGGAGAGACTCGGGTGAGAACCGCGAGTGTCTGCCTCACATCTTACTCTCTGTGAATAAAGTCATAGGGCGTTCTTGCTGGTTTAGAGGCTCTCTCGCTTTATAGGTGAACTGAGCCTGGCAGCCTTAGCTGGTTGCGTGAGTCTGCGCTGACAGTCGATTCCGCTGGGTTTCAGTGCAGGTGACGATTTAGTCTCCAGGGGGCCCCGCCCGCTCAGCCGTTTCCTTCCCTCTGCCTTCGGGCAAACAGTGTTGAGCCACGGGAGCCCGTGGCCACGTGCACTGTGGCTACTGGGCGAGGCGGCACCGTCCAGCCTGCTGCCTGCGCGGATGCGAGGCCTCCGTCTCCCGGGGCGTGTTCCTGCCTCTCTCTGCCGAGTTCTCTTGGTGATGCTTGTCTTCAAAATCCCCTGCATCCTGCACGGCGTCAGCATCCGGCGAGTCTCCTACTTGTACTGCAGGGAATCCCCAGGAATCTAGTGGCTGCGGCCACATGGGTGTCTGACCTGCCAGCGCTGCAGGCCAGAGTCCAGAACGGGTCTCATGGGGCTAAAATCCAGGTGTGGGCAGGGCTGCTCCTCCCGGAGAGGCTCCTTCCAGCTCCTAGAAGCCCCCTCCCTGTTCGCAGCCCACAGGCAGCTTCTCCTGTCTCCTCCGAGCCTCGTGCCCTCGTATGGGCCCTGTGGTGACACGAGGTCCCGCTGGGGCTTCCAGGGCCGTCTCCCGCCTCAGGGGCCTTTTGCCATGTGAGGTGACACACAGGTTTTGGGTAGGACGTGGTGTCTTTGGGACTGTTTCCCCTGCTGCACAGCATTGTATCAGGTCAGATGACAAGACCCTGCCCTCGTGAGCCTGCGGTCTGGCAGGAGAGCCAGTCAGAGCCACCACAGCTCTGGAGGGCACCCGCCCACCGGCGCAGAGACGACGCGTCCACACTTCAGTGCACAGACGTTTGGACATTTTACGATGCCGTGTTGTGGGCTGTGCTTCCCAGGGTGGGGGGGCCTTAGCTGCTCCCGTGTGGTCGGCTTTACGGAGGAACCAGAGCTCCAGAGAGACCACGTTTTCTTCTGCCCAGACCCAGACTCAGCTCGGCCCATCTGCTCCCTGGCCTCTCCACCCGCTGCTCCACAAACCTCCCCTGCTTCGCGCCACCTCACCAGCTGACCTCGCGGGGTTCTGAGCAGGAAGAGAGGGCCCGGGGGCCCGGAAGGGGGAGAAGCGAGAAGCGGCAGCGTGTCTGCGGCCCAGCGCTGCCCTGGGGCCAGGATGACCCAGTCCTCCAGGGGCGGCCGGGTGGTTGCCTGTCTCATGGTGGAAGCAGGGCCGCAGGGCGGGGACCTGGCCTCAGCCCTGCTCACGCTGAGCTCCTCCTGGACACACAGACTGTAGCTCGATTTCCGCTGAACCCGAACCTTTGATGAAACATCACACCATTTCATGTATTAGTTAATACGTGTTTTTTTCTTGCAGAAGCCAAAGATGTTGACCAGAAAGATTAAACTCTGGGACATAAATGCCCACATCACCTGCCGCCTGTGCAGCGGGTATCTCATCGACGCGACCACGGTGACCGAGTGTCTGCACACGTGTATGTGCGGAATATTCTAGAACGTGGCCTTAGCCGGGGGTGGGGGTGGGGGGCACGGTGACTGCACACATGTATTGCAGAATAGTCTAGAACGTGGCCTTAGACAGCCGTGGGGGGGGCAGTGACTGAGTGCACACGTGTATGTGCGGAATGTTCTGTGTGCTCTTTGATACTTTGGCTTTTTTTACCAAAAGCTTTTAGCTCAAGTACAAAGCAGGACACAGCAGCAG
>NW_006795769.1:1129629-1149408 GCF_000442215.2 Lipotes vexillifer | reverse complement strand
AGCAGGAATAAAGGAGATCTTGAAGATAAATGAGAAAAATTGTCTGAAGTTAAAACACTGTGGGCAATTTCAGTAGAGATGTCACTTAAGAAAGCTGAATAAAAACAGGAAAATTTAGGTATTTCGATATAACAACTAAACCGTTACGTGTGGTATGACAGAATATTCGTTTCTAGTGGGCAGAGATGCTTATTTTTGCCGTTTGCAAATGACTTCCTTAAACTCTGTAGACAGAGGAGTCTGCTCGTCTGCCCCTCAGGCCAGTGGCGTGTTTGGAGGTCTAGACTTCGAGCTGGCGCTGACCTTGGGCGCGCCTTTCTTTAAGCCCCGCCGCCCCTGCCCCTGCCCCTGCCCCTGCCGAGCAGGCTGCAGCCTTCACCTGGAGGCTGGGTGCTCTTGTGAGGCCGGCCCAGGATGCCGAGGGGCAGGCACTTCTTAAAGTAAAACGAATCCTCTAACACTGACGAGTTTTGATCCTGTATTTTTCAGTTTAGAAAATAAAATATTTGCCAGTTTTGACAGAATTTTTATTTTAAAGTTAATTGTATTTTAAGATATTGGCTGGCAGTATTTTATGTTATATTCAGCAAAGTTTATCTCATTTTGTCCTCCAAAGAAATCCGGTGATCTCTCAGGCTAACCTCTAGAATGTAACTATTCGCCCCTGTGGCGGAGCCCCTGTGACCGGACGTGAAGGCGCGTCTGCGGCCCCCCCAGCTGCTCCTCCAGTTTCTCGGCCTCGGCTCTGTCCAGGGGCAGCTGATGCTCCTCCGTGGTGGTGGGCCCGGGCGGCGGGCCTGTCACCAGTGTCCCGTTGTGGCCTCGGGGAGCCCTGCCGGGCGGAGCGGAGACCCCTCCGCCGCGCTCCCTGACGTGCGCGCTCCCGCCCCCTCTGATGCGCGCCCCGCCCCCTGGCGTGCGCGCGCATCGCCCTGACGTGCGCGCCCCCTGCAGTCTGCCGGAGCTGCCTGGTGAAGTACCTGGAGGAGAACAACACGTGCCCCACGTGCAGGATCGTCATCCACCAGAGCCACCCGCTGCAGTACATCGGGTAAGCGGCCCGGCCTCGCGCGAGCCTCGCGCCGCCCCGCCGGCCGGCCGCCCAGTCGGTGCCGAGGCGCGGGCGGATGGGGGCCCTGCCAGGAGGGGCGGGGCTGGAGGAGGGAGCCGGCTGCACTTTGACCCCCGAGTTGAGGTGTGTCGTGGGAGGGAGAGACCGCTCCCAGGTCAAGACCTAGGAACCAGCCGGCCCGACGCCAAGCCGTGTGGCGGCGGTCCTGCCCCGCGCCCTGCTCTTGTGGGTCGGACGAGCTTTCTGAGAAGCTGGTGGCTTTAGTAGGAAATTCGGAGGGTGTCGTGTCTGCTGGAGGCCAGCTGTATTTTATGCTGCTGTGTGTGCGCACGCGTCACGCGTTCACGTACACTGGAGTGTGAAAGGTATTTCTTGGCGCGGACCCTGGTCAGGAAAGTGTGAGAGACTCCCTTTGGTCTGGCACAGCCCAGGCTGCCTGATACCTGTTAGGACTTGAGAAGCCCAGCGGGCAGAGGGAGCTGGTCACCGAAGGATCTTGCCTGTGTCCTCCTCTTTATTTGAAATGTTCACAAGCATATAGAGCAACGGCTTCCTTCCGGCCATGTGTCCCTTTTGCTATAGCACAGACTTGTTCTGAAGTGCAAACCAGAAGCAAAATTCCACCAAAGCTCCAAATTTGTGATTGTGGAGTTTATTACTGTGAAATGGAGAACATTCGAGAATTAGAGCATTGATGCTTCTGGCTAACCCACCTGTTCTGTTCTTTTTGCCAGTCATGACAGAACCATGCAAGATATTGTTTACAAATTGGTCCCAGGCCTCCAAGAAGGTAAGTGTCAGAGCATCCACCTGGACTTCTGCGTCCGCAGCACGGCCTTTGAGGGGCTTTTCTCTCCGGGGTGCTGGCTTTGGGCGTCTCGCTCAGCCGGCCGGCCAGTCGGTGCAGTTTCCGCCGAGCCGCTGGCCTGGGGCCCGGGGCAGATGGGGGCCATGTGCTGGCTGGTTTCATCCATCGTCACTCACACCTCCCGCTTCGCTCAGGAGGCGCAGGGTGGCCTCTCACTTGTGCCGCCTGGAGGTGAGGCCAGGAACCCTGTGTCAGTAAAGCTTAACTGTAGTTAAAGTCAAATCTATGAGAGTTGAGAAGAAATACTCTGTGGTACAAATATCCTGAAAGTGGGAATGGCTGTTCTTTTTAAAACTTTTCTGCAATTCTGAACACTGAGACTGTCCTGCCCTTGTTGAGGGGCAGTGATTGGGGGGTGGGGGCGGGGACACAGGCCTCAGAAATCTGTTCAGTGTGGGCAGTGGCTGCTGAAGCGGTGCCAGCTGATAAAAGCTGTAGGCACAACTTTCTTTCAGAGATAAGATACGTTAGCAATTCATTTGGGCAGTGTTTTCTCACTGCTGCGTTTCAGAAGAGGGTTATAATTTCAAGTACAGGCTTATTCAGTTAGGTCAGTGGATGTCACATCTGATCTTTAAGACACAACCTAGGGAGTGATATCGTTAAAGTCTTCTTTCATTGTTCGTAGAATTCATTCATAAAAGAAGAGTTTAAATTTCTTGAGTAAATGTAGATAAAAACAATCATATTTGGGTATTTGAAGGGTTTTCTAGTGCTGGAGAAAGGCAAAGAATGCAGGAAAATAAAGTACTGACACTGTTAAAAATCATTATAGGATATTTTCAGCGTGCAAAAGGCAAGGTCTCGTAAAGAACTCAATGTATTTATGATCCAGAGTCAGGAGTTGTCAGCTTGTGGTGAAACCTGTTCACCTCTTTCCCCCACCCTTCCTGTTGTTTCATCTGGAAACGTTGCCATTCGTTCCCCAAAGAGAAGGATTTTTCTTAAAACTCGGAGCCACAGCACCTTTGTAAACCGAGATTATACTACTGATGCCTTATTGCATCAGGTCCTAGTGGGTGAGGCGTTCCCGTCTCTCGGGGTTTAGGTGGTCTCAGTCAAGGTCCACGCGGGTTTCCCCCCTTGGCCCCTCCTGTCTCCACGTTCCTGTGTGTGGGTGGGATCAAGAGGCCCCGTCGGACTCTGGCGCCTTCCAGTGTCACTCCGCCCAGACGGGGCCCTCGCAGATGTGGTCCTGGCAGCCAGGCTCCGCAGAGCCCGTGAGGCCTGGAGGCAGCCAGACTGCGCCCCCTGTTCCGTCACCCGCCTCCACTGATGGCGGGGAGGCCTCCATCAAGAGACGCGCTCGCTGGCTTGGTTTCCCGAGATCCACTCTGTACAGAACAGCAGAACAAATGTGTGAAGTTTTCCTTTATTTGTTTATAGAAAATGAGCTGGTTTCCCAGCCGCTCCAGCCACGATCAGATGGCTTTGAGCATTTACTGTTCTCAGGTTATTGCAGTTACTGTCCTTTTTGAAGTTCAAAGCCTCCCCGATCTGTGGCTGGCGGGCACTGCCCCCTTGGCTCCCTGGAGCCGGTCTGCAGGGTCTGGGCTCACCCCTGCGGGCGGTGGTGTCTCAGGCCAGCAGTCGGCGCGTGGGGAGCGCAGTGACGCGTTCTCAGTGGAGCTTTGGCTTGTGAGGGAAGAGGGCGGGTGTGAGACTGCTGACTTCTGCCGAGCCTGTCCTGTGCGTGCGTACCCTTGTCCTCTCCACAGGCAGCGTGTAGCCGTGATCGCCACCCTGAAGTGGAAGAACTGGAGGGATTCCAGAATTCCCCAAGTTCACCCTAATGCCCAAGGCAGCCTGAGCTCTGCCCTCAGTCCAGGGTGTTTTCTGGGTAGGCAAATAATCCATTCCTCTGTTTTCTCAAACTTTCAGTCTTTTGTTGCACTTTAAAAGATCGCTGTAGTGTTCAAGTCTGTAGCAGCAGGCTGTTTTCTGAATGTGGGCTGTCTGCAGTTTCTCTGGTTTTGTGCCAGCTTGTAAAGCTGGTTTCTCAGATGGGCCCTCTTCCGGGTCCTCCAGAGAATCCAGAGCACATTTCACCTGAGACAGAGCAGTGACCCTGGGGGCCCGGGGGTGTCTGGAGGATGCCCTCCTGCTCTGCGCTCTGCAGCCCCTTCGAGGTGCCCACCCCGTGGCAGGGGGCTTCACATCTGGCATGCGTCCTCTCAGGAATTTTGGGAAATAAAAAGTGGCTTGGCTTTCTGGATCCAGCCTGTGGCCGGTAGACTGTGTTTTTCTGTTCCCTTGTAGATGAAGCCTTTTAGGTGGAAAATGAGTTTTTTAGTTGTTTCTTGTTTCTTTTTGTTTTTATAACTTAAAAAAGCCCGTTTTCCCTGAGGCAGCATCGTTACCTGTAAACTTTATCCGTGACCTATTTTGTGTGTCACACGCCCTTGCGCAGCTGCAGCTGCTCCTCTCCGGGGTCTCAGTGGTGGCTGCTGGGGCTCCTCCCGTTCATCCAGGGTCCTCTCCTGACTGACACTTCATGTATGTCTCATCTTTTGCTTTAACCTGGGGGAGGGGTGCAGTGAATGTTCTGTTACAAACTTTGTGGACGTGGGTGAGTGCGTCTGTGGGCTTTATTCTGGAGCAGGGCTGCTCCGCCAAGCAGCTGCAACTGCATTTCTTTCTCTTGCCTCTTCGCGCTGGCTGAAGCAGGAGCCGGCAAACCCCTCGCCGACCAGACCTGGCCCTGCCTGTCGCGTGCAGCTCCTGAGCCAAGAGTGTTTTTCACTTTTTTCTTTTTTTTTTTTTCACTGCGCTGGGTCCTCGCTGTGTTTTGCCGTGCACGGGCTCTTTGTTACGGAGAGCAGGCTTAGTTTCCCTGCGGCACGTGGGATCTTAGTTCCCGGATCAGGGATCGAACCCGTGTCCCCTGCATTGGAAGGTGGATTCTTAACTACCGGACCACCAGGGAAGTCCCCACGTTTTTAAATAGTTGGAAAAAATCAAAAGAAAAAGAATATTTTGTGACGTGAAAGTTTTGCGTTGAGATGTCTCCGTCCACGGATAGTTTGCTGGAACACAGCCCCGCTCATTCAGGGACGCACGTTTGTCTCACACTCGACGGCGGCTGGAGCATCTGCAGCAGGTGGACCAGCCCCGTCGGCACAAACGTTGTGGAGGCTGTATTACCAGCACCCACCGCGTCAAGACAAGGGGAGAAGCGTCCAGCTTTTCAGCCATGGTGACGGGTGGGTGGTTTTGTCCTTGGATTGTCATTGTCAGCCGGGGAAGCATCCTGTTTATCTTGCGGTGACACTACATCTGTGTTAAAATAGAAAGTTATAATACGTGTTGGCATCAGACTAAACACTCAGAGGAAAGCAACTTTTAGAAAGAATTGAAAATTTACATTGGAATGTCTCATCACAGCAGGATTTCTTCACAAAAATAAGAATAACCTATTAAGGCTGCAATCAGAGTAGGTTTCTGATTGGCTCATTTGTTGGTCACGCAAGGAAAATCACTTACTAGAGATAAGTTGGTTAAATGTTGTTTGATTGCAGCGGCTGAGGAAGTCTGTCCAGAGAAAGTGAGCCTGTTTGAGAACAGGAGCCGTGGCGGGAACCGTCGCTCAGGGAGCTGACAGTTAGGGGCAACGCCAGCCCTCGGAAGTGAGGCGGGCAGTTTCAGTGGTTGTCCTCGGCTCCGGAGTCTCCGATCTGCGCAGTGTTTATTGGGTGCGTTTGACGTGACAGGCGAATGAGCCTCTGTGCAGAGTCTGCGGGGCACAACTGCAGGAGAGAGGGTTTTCCAGGAAGTTGAGAAGATGCTAACTCACTACAACCTGACGTGGGCCGTTGAGATGTGTCACAGCCGTGTCGGTGAACGTGTGTGGGGGTCAGGGAAGTACCTGGTTGGACAGAGTAACTAAACTGTGAAAACGTTAGGTTTTAAATGAAAGCTCATCACGATACTCATCAACCAGTAGGTACTTTGCAGAAAATACTTGGATCTTTCGTATGTTCTGAACCAGTGGTGTCCACGGTGGAATCCATTCGCGCTTTTGGATGTAATCATTTGTGTGAATTTTTGTCAGAGTTAAAAGCTGAATATCCCGACTTCCCTTATCACAGCCACACAATATTTTGATGCCTTGGCGGTGGTAGTTTTTTGTTATGTGTGTTTTTTTTTTGTTTTTTGAGGCTTTTTTGAGCTAAGGGCAGATTGAAATTTTTCTGAATGAAAAGAAACACCTTTAACGACGTCACACCGAATGGCTTTGGAAATTTGCTTTTGTTAAAGACCTGATAACGTTTCTTGATGAATCCAGCCTAACGTCATAAGGAAGAGCAATACTGAAATGCAAAACCTACGGTGTGGGAAGTTTTCAACAACTAACATCTCTTGAATCGCAAGCCCCATCCAGCTGCCTTGCAGACGCCCCGGGCCGTCGGCAGCTCGAGGGGAAAGGAGACCACCCCCTAGACTCACAGCAGACCTGTTTGCTGAGCCCCAGCAAACAGCCCTGGTGGAGTCTGGGGCCTGGTGCAGGTGGAGCAGCTTCCGTGTTTCAGAATCCATATAGCCGTGCAGTCGAGGGGCATCCGCTGGACCTCCATGGGGAAGTGGTCAGTCTGTGGAGCAAAGGCAAATCCCAAGAGAAGAATCTAATAGAATTCCCTCAGCACCTTCTGAGTGATGACTGCTCTGGACTGAGTCAGTATTTCTGTGTGCAAAGACATTTTCAAGGTGAGGTCTGTAAGATCTCCTTACAGATGAACGTGAGCAGTCAGTTTTGGCGCTAAGCAGCACGCACTTTTTACCCCACTAAACAAGCGTCATCCGCCGCCCGACAGGCGTCCATTCTTCTCGTTAGTGGCCTGCACTGCAAAGTTCATGCTCGGGTATCACTACTGTGTTTTTAACTTCGTGAGTTCAGGTTTCTGGTGCCTCACCGAAGGAGCTTAGAAGTCTCCACGCGTCCCAACGACAAGTAAAAGGCAGAACGCACTGAACAGTCAGCAGTTCGTAGATTGTAAGAGAGGAGGGTGCAGGGCCAGCCACTGCCCCCGAGATGGGGGACTGACCACAGACGCGGGGGCACCCGGCTGCCTGCCGCAGACTCAGGACTGGAAACGCCCAGGAACCAGAGCCTGGGCAGGAGAGACTGGCCTGTGACTGAGGGGTTGCTGAGGCTCCTGGTGGACGAGTCCAAGAGTTGAGACCTCCCCGGGGGCTGTCACAGCGGGCCTCGTGATGCTGTGAGGTTCGTCTCCAGGGACTCGACCAGGCTCCCCCAGCAGGGGAGGGGAGAGAAGTGCCCCAAGCCCCGGGTCAGTCTGAAGAAAACCTGACCTCCGGGGACCCAGTTAACCACAACCTTGCCTGCTGGGCTATGATCAGAGCAAAACTGGCCTGGGGGCGGGGGAGACCCAACTTCAGCCGCCTTGTCCTGCCCGAGGGGGGAGGAAAACCTGAGAAGCACAAGCGAGGTTCACAGTCCAGAGGCTCAGGCTCACCAAGGACAGCTGTGGTCAAGGCTGTAGGATGTCCCCTCCCCAGCACCTCAACCACCACAGCACTGAGGCCTATTTACAGCAGTACCTTTTACCCAGTATCATGTCCAGCTAAGAAGAAAAAAACTACGAGTCATACTAAAAGGCAAAAAACAGAATCTGAAGAGACGGAACACGCATCAGAACCAGACATGGCAGGGATGTTGGAATTATCAGACCGGGACTTAAGACAACTGTGGTCAACATGCTGAGGGCTCTAACGGATAAAGTAGAGAGCATGCAGGACACAAGGGGAATGTGAGCAGAGAGGTGGAAATCCTAAGGAAGAACCAAAAAGAAACGCCAGAGATCAGAGCCCTGCAGCAGAAATGAAGGTTGCCTTTGATGGGCTGATTAGACTGGACACGGCTGAGGAAGGAACCTCTGAGTGAAAGGACATCTCGGCAGAGTCCCTGAAAACCCAAAAGCAAAGAGAAAAGGCTGAAAGAACAGAACAGAACATCTAAGGCCTGTGGGGCGAAGGTGTGACATAATGGGGAATCCAGAAGGAAAAGACAGAGAAGAACAGAAGAAATACTGAAACATTTTAACTGAGAATTTCCCCAAATCAATGTCAGACACCAGACCACAGATCCAGGAAGCCCAGAGAACACCCAGCAGGACAAATGCCAGAGTAATTACACCTGGGCCTGTCGGTTTCAACGTACAGAAAGTCAAAGATAAAGAAAAAAGTCCCGAAAGAAGCTGGAGGGGAGGGGTACACTTTACCTATAGGGGAACTGAGATGAGAATTACATCTGACCTCTCCTTAGAAACCATGCAAGCAAAGAGTGAAGTGAGATATTTACAGCATTGAGAGAAAAACCAGCAGCCCGGGATTCTGTACGCTGAGAAATTATCCTCGAGAAGTGAGGAGAAATAAAGACTTTCTCAGACAAAGAGAAATTGGGGGAATTTGTTGCCAGTAAACCTGCCTTCTAGAGATGTTGTTAAAAGAAAGAAAGAAGGAAAATGATAAAGGTCGGAAACTCAGATCTACTAAGGAAGGGAAGAGCATCAAAAAAGAAATAAGTGAAGGTAAAATAAAGACGCTTAATTTTCTTATTCTTCATTTATCTAATAGGTAACAGTTTGTTCAAAATAATAATGGCAGCAATGCACCCGATACGTATGCCTGTGTACATATTGTATCGAATATATATCTACTTCAGTTTCCTTAATAAAAATTCTGTTCTCTCTCCTGTTAACGTAAGTACTGATGAAATGTCTCAGTTTTGATGTTTAGCTTACAGAGCCCCAGATATTCACTGTCTGTGCTTCACAGCAGCGTCTGCCAGCCTGGGACTAGAACTCTGTGATGTGGGGCCCGTCCTGTTCCTGACCCCGGGGAGGCGCTCAGTCTCTGACCCGCAAGCCTGACGTCGGCTGCAGGCTCCCGCGTGCCCTTCATCAGGCGCGGCTGCTGCTTGTCAGGGGTGGATGTTGGATTCCATCAGATGCTTCTGCGTCTGCTGTGATGATCCCGAGGTTTGTGGTGCAGTGAAGCACACGCGCCCAGGGCAGTGCTGCTTTTCATAAGCCTTTCCTCCCTCCGCTGAACTCACAGCATCCTAGTCTTACCACTCTCATAACTTTCACCCAAAAATGAGGTCATATTCTGTCTATAATGTTCTCATAACAGTTCGTTGTAGAGCTGCCCTGCATCCGTAAATGGGATCTGTGTCATCTTTTCTGTTGGCTGCAAAGTATCCACTGAATAAATGGCCCACTCTCTTAACCCCAGCGTAGCAGATAAGTTAGATTTATCTTGCGTGTCAGCGGTCAGTAGTGGATGATAGTGGTATCTCCAGTGTGGTGTTAAGAAGGGTTCTGAGGCTCTGTGGCCCTGTCTGGAAGTGTCTTCTGGGACAGAATGAGTCTGGCGGGGAGTCAACTCTTCTTTTCCTTTAATAAATTTCATTTTATTTATTTAATTTTTGGCTGCATTGGGTCTTCGCTGCTGCGTGCGGGCTTTCTCTAGTTGTGGCGAGCGGGGGCTACTCTTCGTTGCAGTGCGCGGGCTTCTCATTGCAGTGGCTTCTCTTGTTGTGGAACACGGGCTCTAGGCGTGCGGGCTTCAGTAGTTGTGGCACTTGGGCTCCGTAGTTGTGGCTTGCGAGCTCTAGAGTGCAGGCTCAGTAGTTGTGGCGCACGGGCTTAGTTGCTCCGCGGCATGTGGGATCCTCCCGGACCAGGGCTTGAACCCACGTCCCCTGCATTAGCAGGCGGATTCTTAACCACTGCCCACCAGCGAAGCCCCGGGAGCCAGCTCTTCTGGTTGGCCCGGCCCACGTTGTCAGACACTTAGCATTTAGGTTGTTCCTGCTGCTTCACTGTTGCAAATGAGGTTTTCTCTTCTTATGGCCTTACCTGGTTATTTCCTTGGGATACATCACTAGCAGTAGGGACTCTTGGGTCAGCAGTTAACTTTTAAAATATTTTATATATATATGCTAAGGTACTTTCCTGAAAAGTTATCCCAATTGACATTTCTACACCTGTGTATATCTGACATTGAGTATTGTTATTTTTCAATCCTTTTTCATTCTTATAGGTGAAAACTAAAGAAATGGAAATTAAAACCAGGTACAGGCAGACCTCGGAAATACCACAGGTTCGGTTTCAGACCGTCGCAGTAAAGCGAATGTCACAGTAAAGTGAATCACACAAATCATATAAGAGTGCATATAAAAAAGTTATGTTTACACTATACTGTGGTCTGTTAAATGTGCAATAGCATTATGCCTAAAAAGCAGTATACATCTTTTAATTAAAAATACAAAACAAAAAACTAGTAGCATCAAACATCACTGATCACAGAGGCCGTAACAGATAAAACAATAATGGAAATGCTTGAAGTGCTTCGAGAATTACCAAAACGGGGCCCAAAGTGAGCAGATGCTGTTGGAAAAAGGCGCCGACAGACTCGCTTGACGCGGGGCGGCCACAGACCCTCACTGCGCTCCAAGTGCAGAGTCTGCCCGTGTGTGCAGCGGCGTCCTTTCCACCTGTCAGGTGAGGAGTCCCTCTTTGCGTTGATCGGGGGGGCTGTTACCTGCAGACCCCGCCCTCCCTGAAGGACAGATAGGAACGGGCTCCCACCACCAGCAGCGCGTTTCAGGCCTTCATTCCTCTGCCGGCATTTATGTGACTGTTTAAGGGAAATGTTTCCTTTCAAGCTGATCCCAGACTTTCCAGACTCGTGGTTTCGCCGTCTTTGGTTCCAACGCCCCCCGGCTCTGGGCTGGCCTGCGCTCATCAGTTCAGTTCTGAGAGGCCTCCCTCTTTCCGTCTGAGTCCGCTGCCTCACACTTGTATTTCTTCCTGCACAATCAGATATTTTGGAGTGTCTGTATCGGTCCAGGAAGCGACCAAGGCATGTTCCTGGCCCTTGCGGAGTTCGTGGTGTTTAGGCGAGACAAACGTGCAGGCGAAAAGTGCCACCGAGCTTTCCTTGGTCACCTGCACATAAATATTTTTCACAGCATGACTTATACGTTATTGATTTGAGCAGCTTGGGTTTAAATTTCCTTTGCTACCTTCCGTGTGGCCCTGGGCAGTGACCGTTGCTTCGTTACGTGCATGTGAGCCGTACATCAGTAGCCACCTTGTGTCACGGAGTCGGCCCTTCCCAGGAACGTGCGAGGGTCCAGCCTGGACCAGCTGTCCTCTCGCCGCCCAGCCCAGTCCCCACTCAGTGGTTGGAGGCCGACGGCCAGGGCAGGAGGCCACGTGGTGCCCGTCGCCCCCGTTCAGTAGGGACCCTTCCCCTGTGGTGGGCGGCTCCGTGCCTCCAGGACTCAGCGAGCTGTGACCGCCAGCCACAGACGCCAGGGAGTACTTGTTCCCCACCGTCGGGCACGCCTAGGGGCGGCCACAGCAGCGGTGGGGACGGCAGCCCTGCCTGGGAGGGGCCCGCGGGGCTGTGAACGCGCATCCAGAGAACCGGCAGCACCCCCACTTGGGGGGCTCAGGCCCCGACCCTGGACGCACCCCACGGCCCACAGCTGCTCCAGAATTTGAGGGGGCGCACAGTCCAAAGTTGTTATTTTCTCACGAGTAGAAGCCTTCAGACTGTTAATCCAAATCTTCAGTTTCCTTCATGTGATAATTTGTGAGCAGAATTTTAATATGATCCATTGCCTACTTAAGATTAAGGATTATATATTAATTTTTAATAGCGGAAATGAGAAAACAGAGGGAATTCTACCACAAATTAGGCCTGGAAGTGCCTGGAGACATCAAGGGGGAGACCTGTTCTGCAAAACAGCACCTAGATTCCCATCGAAACGGTGAGTGAGCTGGGTTTTATTTACTAGACCTTTTGCTAAGAGCCCCTTGTGTCCCTCCCACTCCCCACACAGGTCCTTGACAGAGGTGTGGGCAGGTGTCAGTGTCACTTGGTGCTGACGGTAGCAGGTGGTGCTGAGAAATGGGGTCTCCGACCGAGGGGTTACGTGGTGGGCCAGTGAGGGGAAGCCTGAGGGGGTACCCGAAGGTGCCTGTAGGTGGGGTCACGGGCATGCGGACGGCGGGCCTCCCAGGGCTCGTCTCCTGGCTTTGTCTGTTTTCTCACAGAATGGCCAAACTCCACTTTGGCTATGACGTAAAATTAATAGTGCTTTAGAATCTGTACACATCATAACAACTTATTTGAATCTTTGACGCCGTGGACCACACAGATTCCAAAATCCCTTTAGTCCGCCGTGTGCTTTTCTAACAGTGTGAGCAGCAGGGAGAGGCTTGGCTGTCGGGCTGGGGAAGCGGGGCCTGCAGACTGTGTGAGCTCGGGGCCCCCAGGGAGGCGAGGCTAAGAGGCGCTAGGGAGCCAGGAATCCCGCCTTTCCCTAGGTGGGGTCTTAACATTTAAAGCCGTGCTGGAACAGTGAGAGCTCGGGGATGGCTCGCAGCCTGGCGTAGATGAGGCACGAGGCGTCGGTGGTGCTGGGCTGGTGGGGCGCCTCTGCCCGGACACGCGCCACTGGCCCCGAGGGCGCAACGCGTAAAGCACTGTGGAGAGCAGCGCTCCCGCAGCTCTCACGTGTGCACACTCCTAATACAGTGGGTTTTTATAGCGTTCAAGTGTACGGTTGAGTTAAAAAACAACAGTTTAACGCTTTGGATTCATGGCCCGGTATTTTCTGTTTTTGCTAAAAGGAGAAACCAAAGCGGATGACAGTTCGAACAAAGAAGCAGCAGAAGAGAAGCAGGAGGAGGACGGCGACTACCACAGGAGCGACGAGCAGGTGGGCGCTGCCTCGGCCCCCGCCTTCCCAGGGGCGCTCCTCGTTTGACAAAGGAGGAGGCCGAGAGCGACAGACAGTACAGACGTTAAAACGTCAGCAACTTTCTTAGTTTTTCCTTCCAGTTCCTTCCTTTACTTACCTTTCTTTCCTTTTTTTTGGCCGTGCTGCGTGGCTTGCGGGATCTTAGTTCCCCGACCAGGCCAGGGATCGAACCCGGGCCTTCGGCAGGGAGAGCACCAAATCCTAACCACTGGACTACCAGGGAATTCCCATTCCCTTCTTTTTTTAATTGCCAAAGTAATGCATACTCACTGTGGAACATTTTAGGTATAAAAAGTTTAAAGTTCAGCCTCCACCCCCCGTGGGTATCTTCAGCTCCCCCCGACCCCAACCCCGGGTTGTCCTGTGGAGAATGTGGGGCAGGCATCTTCCATGCAAAATAAGGTGAGAATGTAACCTTGA
This sequence comes from Lipotes vexillifer, assembly GCF_000442215.2. Taxonomy (NCBI): domain Eukaryota; kingdom Metazoa; phylum Chordata; class Mammalia; order Artiodactyla; family Lipotidae; genus Lipotes; species Lipotes vexillifer. Next base: position 1,136,250 of record NW_006795769.1, on the reverse strand, counting down.
GGGCGCTATTCATATGTCACTTAACTACGTTATCAGATTAAAAAAGGAAAACTAAATCATCACAGTGATGCTATAAAAGAGTTTGATAAAATCCCGTATCCATGTCTATGGATCTTTTTATTAGGGTACCTTGACTCGACAGCTATGGCAGTCATCACACTTCATGATGGAACAGAGTTGTCTCATGAGTGTCAGAACAAGAAAATTGTCCCTTCTCAGCTGTCACTCAGCATGAGTTGGGGGATCCAGCCTGAATAGTTAGGAGACGGGAGAACGTGAGCCGGGCGCGCCGTGGCTCTCAGATTACACGTCTTGTGACGTGGCACCTCGGACAGTGCAGGGAAACTGCTCGTTCGGGTGATGGGACCAGTGTGTCATAGTCAGACGCTGTGGGCGGCCTTGTTCACATAACTAATAAAAACGCTGAGGCCGCCTAACGAGAAACGTGTGAGGCTGAAACAAAGACGCGCTCTTCTTACGGGAGAACGTAAGAGAAAACCGAATAGTTGGATGTTTTTGGATGGAAGGTTGGTGTTGAGATGTGAGTTCTCCCCAAATTAATCTCCGTGGTTGTGACTTTAACCGTTTATTATAAATAGGAATTTAACCAGTGGCTTCTGAGCCTCATCTGGGAAAGGAAAAGCTTGGGAATAGCCACGAAAACTTAGGGGCGTCGGCTGTATCAGGGTATATATGTAGCGTAGCTACCCACACACATATTTACACAGACGGACACCTCGGGAGGCCCTGCGGTTCGGTGCCAGACCACTATGATAAAACAAGTTGTGAATTTTGGGGGTTTCCCAGTGCATATAAAAGTTATGTTTCCACTGTGCAGTAGTACGTTTAGTGTGCAGTTTCGTCATGTCTAAAAAACAACGTACGTTGCTTAATTAAAAGATATTTTATTGCTAAAAATTGGTCATCATCTGGCAACGCAGGGCTGCCACAAATCTTCAGTTCATAAAAAACACAGTATCTGCGAAGCACAATAAAGCGAGGTCTGCTTATATCCACCTTTCTATATATATATATATATATATATATATATACTAATCAGTACATATATATTTAATAAGTAAAACGTGAGTATGTGTACACATATTTATTAAAGGTATAATTAAATAGTGTGGTTTAGGTATAAGAATGGAATAACGGAACCTTAATTTTCCAGTTGATATGCTTCTGTGTTGCTGAAACATTTGCACAAGCATCACAGGACTAGAAGCACGTCTGTGTGGAATGCTGGGTGTGCTCAGATGCGTTTCACGTGAATGGAGAGAAGAATAAACATTGGGGTGAAGGGCGCCCCTCTGGGGCCCGCGTGTCCCCTCTCCTGGGCTCTGATGAGTTACCTCTTGTTGGACTTGGAGGCCCCGCCGGGATCTGGGGTCGGAGCTGCCGGCCCGGCCCCTCCAGGCACAGGGTGGGCCTTCTCGCTTAACCCCTGCTCCGTCAGCGTTCAATCTCCAGTGTTTGTGTTTATCGTTACTAATATTTCCCTTTTCTTTTTTACCCCAAACGTGCCGAAGATTTGTCTGTTTGATCGGTTGCTTTCAAGAGCCAGCAGCCTGCCCGGGGGGTGGGCCCTGCTGCATCCCTGTGGGGCGAGAGTCAGTGCCAGGCTGAGCGCCGCGCACCTGCTCTGAGCCGCGTGCTCTCGCCAGATGGCTCCCAGTAACCGGGACATTCGTTTCCTCAGACGTTCCCCTTCCTCAGGAGCGCACCGTTTCCCCTGTTCGGAACTTGGCAGGATCCCTGTCCCTGGGAGGTCAGGGTTTGGGGAGCCCGTGTCTGCTACCGTCCTGCGTCTGGTGTCCCCCCGTCTCCTCCCACTCGGGGACCCTGCTCTCCGCGCTGCCTCCTGGGACCCTGAGCCCCCGGGCTTCAGCTTCAGCCTCCTTCACAGCTGTTCCTCCCTTTTTCAAATAAGTTGTTCTGTTGTTGCTTTAGTTCCAGGCCGCTCCTCCCAAGAGCCTGCCCCCTCCATCCTCCAGGGCAGCGGCAGGCCCGCCAGGCAGGGCCAGCTCCTTCCTCCTCAGCCTGTGCCGGGGGTGGGCTGCTGTTGATTACACAGGCGGTTTCAAGCGTGGGGTTGGCCCCCCCACCTGCTGCCATCCCCCCGCCTCCTCTCCAGCATCGGGACCCTGGAGGCCTATCTGCTCCAGGCTGTCCCGGGCCTGTTCTTTGCAGGACACTCTGTCCTTCCGGTGGCTTCGTCCACGGCGGGGCTCAAAGGGTCCGTGCTTGGGAGTCTGTTCAGCCGCCTGTTCGGCAGTGTCCCTGCCGCCCACACCTTGGCTCCCTTGGGAATCAGGTGTCCTGCCGCCAGGAGGGGGGCGCCCGGTCGGTCGGCACCTGGCCTGCCCTTCCCCAGGACGTGCCACGCGCTGCCCGCGAGGACCCCCGCCCTGTGGGGCTGAGGCGCCCTGGGGTCGGGGCGCTCGGAGCCACGGGGCGGGGACGCGCCAGGGGCTCCAGGCGTGGGGCGCAGGAGGAGGGGAGAGGGTGGGCCGGGCCCGGAGCAGGGCCTGCCAGGCGGGGAAGGGCCCGGAGCGTGGGCAGCGCGTGGCACAGGGCGTCAAGCGCTCAGCCCGGGAAGGGTTAGAAAGCAGCCGCGGGATTTGCTGGGCTCTCCAGAGACTGTTTACCGAGCCGGTATCCCAGCCGGATGGTATGATGTAGCCACAAACCACAGAGCCCAGAGAACAGGTGTCTTTGTGCAGCTCCCTTTTCTCAGGTAAAATTATACTTTTGAGTTTTTTGGAGGTGCGTCATGTAGCCGCTTCCTGTAGGTGCCATGTGACACGGAACAGCTGTAGGACCTGCAGTGTGTCCCGTGTCGCGTGCATAGCACACGCCGCAGGATGAGGATTTCACTGTTTCCTGTCTGATGTTCTGATTATTCCAACCCTCACGGACTACTGGGTGCTGGCCCCAGTCTCCCCGGGCACGTCCTCCACGCGCTGCCTATCCCAGACTCCCTGGGTTCCGCGGGTCTGTTTCCTTTCCGTCTCCAGCTCCCGGGGAGGGGAGTGTGGCTCTCTCGGTTCCTTTACATGCAGATCGCTTTCTGTGTTCGTGGACCTGTGTGTTGGGTCTTTTGACATTTTCTCAGTCATTTTGCAGGATTGGCCTACACCTTTTTCATAGGCATTTGTATAGTTTTGGTGTCAAGGTAGTAAGTCTCAGAGCTGGGGATAGGCTCTCTCTTCCCATTTTTATTCTCTAGGAGAGCTTGTATGAGGTTAAGAGCATCAGTTTTGTTGACTGTTTTGGTTAAACTTCCTGTATAAAGCCATCAGATCTTGGTTAATTCTTTTGGAGAGGGGTAGGAAGATTTTTAACTATCAATACAAATTAAATTTCCTTAATGATTTCAATCCTACTCAAATCTTCTGTTTCTTTTTTAGTTCATTTGATCAGTTATATTTTTTCTAGGAAACTTTCTGTTTGGACTTAGGTTTCCAACGCTTGGGGCATGAAACGGCTCCTAGAATTCTTTGCTCGTCTTCGGGCCTTTTGCCACCTGTGCACCTGTTTCTCCGTCTCTCTTCCTGGCATCACAGCATGCCTCCCGCTTTCTTGGTTGTTGCTGCCAGAGGCTGAACCACTTTCTTTTCTGCCAGCCGCTCCTTCCTTCTGCTCTTTCTACATTCCCTCTTGTACTTTCTCTTAATTTCTTGAGTTGAATTTTCATATAGTTTCCATTATACTGTTTGGTTCTAAATATTTTGAAATGTTCACTGTGATTTCTTTTTGACCCACTGCTTATTTTTTAAAGTGTGCATTGAAAATTTTGAACATCAAATCTTACTAAAAAGCTACAGTAATCAAGACGTTTGTTTTAGGTGTTAAAGTCGACTTTTAAGTCAATGGAACCAATTCTGGAGTCTAGAAATAAGCCCTTAGATTTAGGGTCATTTGGTTTTGAGCACAGGTGCCACGGCCCTTCACTGGGGAAAGGACAGTGTCTTCTTTGAGTGGTGCTGGGACAGTTGGACGGATATATCCACGTGCAGAAAGGTTCGTTTTTGCCTTGCCTCACACCACATACGAAAGTTAACTCAAAATATAAGAGCTAGGGCTTCCCTGGTGGCACGGTGGTTAGGAATCTGCCTGCCAATGCAGGACACACGGGTTCAAGCCCTAGTCCGGGAGAATCCCAGATGCCACAGAGAAGCTGGGCCCGTGCGCCACGACTACTGAGCCTGCGCTCTAGAGCCTGCGAGCCACAGCTGCTGAAGCCCGCACGCCTGGAGCCCATGCTCTGCAACAGGGGAAGCCGCCGCAATGAGAAGCCCGCGCACTGCAGCGAGGACCCAATGCAGCCAAAGATGAAATAAATAAAATAAATAAATTGACTAAAAAATATATTTAAGGGCTAAAAGTTGAAAACCTTTATAGGAAAACATGAGAGAAACTGTTCAGGGCCTTGGGTTAGGCCTGTAGTTCTCAGATCCAAAACCAAGAACACAACTCAGGAAATAAAATGGATAAACTGACTTCATGAAATTAAGAACTGCTGCTCGTGGGACTTGCCTGGCAGTCCAGTGGTTAGGACTCCACACTTCCACTGCAGGGGGTGTGGGTTTGATCCCTGATTGGGGAGCTAACATCCTGCGTGCCGCATGGTGGGGCCAGAAAATAAGACAAATAAAACATAAAGCAAGCAGCACCTTGAGAAAAGAAATAAAAGAACTGCTGCTCTTTGGGACCTCCCTGCTGGTCCGATGGATCGGACTCTGCTCTCTCACTGCCGAGGGCCCATGTTCAGTCCCTGGTCAGGGGCCTAATGACAGTGCAGCCAAAAAAAAAAAAAAATTGCTGCTCTTCAAAGGACTCTATTAAGAAAATTTTAAAAGGTCACAGACTGGGAGAAAATACTGGCAAATCACATTTCTGAAAAGGACTCGTATCTATAGTATATAACTCTCAAACCCAATAAGAAGATAAACAATCCAATTAAGAAATTGGCAAAAGATTTCAGTAGACGTTTCACCAAAGAAGAATTACAAATGGTTAATAGTCACGTGAAATGATGTTCAACAACTTTAGTCATTAGGGAAATGCCGATTAAAACCATAATGACGTCGCACTTTACACTCACCAGGATGGCTACAATCAAAAAGACAGCCACTGGCAGGCGTTGACGGGGATGTTGACAAATGGGAACTGGTCAGCGGTGCAAGGTGCTGCCGTGCGCCTGAGTCTCACACCGCTTTACAGTGCGAGAGAAGTCCGACGGGAAGACTGCGTCTTGTACGATCCCATCTGTAGCCCGTCCAGGAGAGGCTGGTCCACAGGCACAGGCCGAGGGGTGGCCGCCTGGGGTGGGGCGGGGTTGACCACCAGGGCTCCGAGAGTCTTTATGAGCTCATGGGACCGCCCTCAGACTGGATGGTGGTGATGGCTGCCCACCTCTCTAAATTTACTAAAAAGTCCTGAATGGTATATACTTAAAACACATACATGTACATTACACTGCAATGTAGCGGTTAAAAAGTTACAAACGTGCTTTATCTTGGTGCGTTTAAATAGGTAATACATTCATACAGTCCAGAGGTTAACATTGTGTGAAAGGTTTAAACGTGTTACCGTCCTGAGTTCCCCCACGTAGGTCACACTCCGTGGTCACCCCTGCATTCACACAAAACTGAGCCTCCTCATCGGGTGACATGCCCGTAGTTGGGGAGCCTGTGCCCTCTCTACCTGGTCAGCACCTCTGACGGGCACGAGGCCTCTCCGGCTGGGGTACAGGAGTGCAGCCGGCGGCCCTGCCCGTGCCCACGCAGCTACCAGTGCTGGGTTGAGGATTCCGTGTGCGGCTGGTTCCTGCCGGGGTCTTGGGCCTGTTGCTTTGGCCCTGGACACAGACGCCCATCTGGTCCGTGTGCCTGAGGCCGGCAGAATTCAGCATCCCTGACAGAGACTCTGAAACCCCCACTGCGTTGGGGACTTCTGCTTCTCATCATTCTGTCAACTTAAGTTTGCTACTAGGTGCATTCAGCTTTAGAAATGCTTCCCATCCTTAGGGAGTTTTTTCTTGTTAAGAAATCTGTTTTATGTAATAACACAGCTCTGTCTGTTTTATTTTTGCCTGATATTTGCCAGTTTTTTTTAACATCTTTCTTAAATGTGACACTTTCTACAGCAGAGAGCTGGGCTTTTTTAAAAAATCAAATCAAAATTTATTTAACTGTCAAGTTATTTTACATTTACCACGATTGCTAGTAAAGTTGGGTTTATTTCTGCTTTAGCTTGTGCTTTCCATTTATGTTTTTTATGCCCCCTCCCTTGAGTCCCTTCTGTAGAATTAATCAATTTTATTTAATCTCTTTTTTGCCTCTGATTAGCAGGTTATATGTCCCATTTTTATTATTTTAGTGCTAATGAAATTCTAAAATGAATGCATTTTTTTAAAGTCCAGAATTAATATGAGTCTCTTTGTGTCCCTCCTAAACAACACCAGAGCTTGCCTGCTGCCTGGGCGCCTCCTAAACCCCAGCCAGTCCATCCACTTTAGGCTTTTTCTTCCTGAGCTACGTCTTCTCCTACTTACGTTCTGTTTTCATTTGCAGAGGACTTTATTCATTTCCTCTGAATGATAATTACGCTCTT
>NW_006795769.1:1101459-1129488 GCF_000442215.2 Lipotes vexillifer | reverse complement strand
TCCTTCCTGTCGGCTCAGGGTCTAGGCTCAGTGGCCTGAGCGCCAGCCCTGCCTGTGGGCCCACCTCTGTGGCTGCCCTGGGCCTTGGCCCCCTGTGTTCTGAGGGGTCGCCATGTCTGTCTGGGTGCAGGTTTCCTCTTACTTCCTTTGTTTTGGGTTCTTTTACTTCCTGAATTTGAGGACTTATGTCTTTGATCGTTTGGGGGGATCCTTAGTCATGATTTCTCAAATTTTGCCTTTCCCTTATTTTCTCTTCTTTCCTCTGGAACTCTTGTGATGTGTTTGTTAGACTCTTTGATCTGTCTGCACGTCTCTTACCTTTCTTTTGTTTTCTTATTTTAATTGATATCTTTGTCTCTATACTTCTTTTGGATAATTTGCTGAAATTGATCTTTCAGAAAATTGATCGGCCTTCAGCTGAGACTAATCTGTGATTTGACCATCCATTGAATTTTTAATTTCCGTGAATAGGTTCTTTATTTTTAGAAGTTACATTTGGTTATCTTTTATACCTGCCTGTTCTTTATTCTTAGTGTGTTATGTTTTTAATTCCTTCTTTCATACCTCTAGTAATTTTAGACATACATATTTCAGTTAATTCCTTTGTTAATTCTTTTGTCTGAATTTTGGGGGTTCTGCTTGTGCCATTTTTTGTGGCTATTGCTAGAGAATTACTTGCCTGTGAGTGAGGTGAGGTATCTGAGGTGGGACTTTCTCAACTGTGGCCAGGGCTGTCCCTCCTCAGCAGATTCCCTTCTGCGTCTGCCAGGCACCACCTGATCCTAGAATCACTTTTCCTTAGTTTGTTGTCTTGAAGTTCCTGTCACACACCGAGTACTCTAATCCCACTGAACTCCATCTTCCAGAATAGAGCTGTGAGCTTCAGACTTTGTGCCTTTGCTCAGAGTACACTGTTCTCTAGTGAGTTTGCTGTCTTTTTCAAGGCTGAGCATAATGTGCCTCCTTTGGAGACCTTCCTCGATGAAGGGTCCGTGGTGCCTGCCGTGTGTGTGGCGTGTCTTTCCTTGTCATTCTGCAGAGCACTTAGCACAGCCTCTGGGGAGATGCGTGTGTGTCCCACCGGCCAGAAGCTTTTAGAACAGGATTCCAGTCTTTGTCGGTTTAACTCTGAGGCCAGGACATGCTGCCACAATAAATAAATAATTCTCGGGTTTACTTTAAAGTACTATGCTAATAAGACAGAATAAATAGTGTTAGATTTTTATTTCACAAAATGGCGAATAGTAAACAGATTTTAAGGCAGTGTAAAATGATTAAAGTAAAATTCTTTTTCTGCGGTGTTTAGGTCAAAACAGATTTATGATTTCAAAAAAGTCAGCATTCTTAGATTTAATGGAATCAGTAGATATCTAAGAGAGCCTCCAGTGAGTAGCCCAGTAGGGTCCCCCTTGATGAGCCTGCCCAGCTGTGTCCTTTCTCTTGAAGGTGAGCATCTGTCTGGAATGCAACAGCAGCAAACTGCGGGGCTTGAAACGGAAATGGATCCGCTGCTCAGCCCAGGCCACAGTCCTGCACCTAAAGAAGTTCATTGCCAAAAAACTCAACCTCTCGTCTTTCAACGAGGTAAATAGAAACTATAACGAGTCACTTCTTATTTGTAAAAGTGATACTCCTGAAGTTCTTTGGGTTTGTTTGCTTTTTACAGTCCTGTTTGGACATTTTCAATCAGAAAAAAAAATCTGAATTTGTTTTGCCTACCCCCAGATAGTGTGATAGTAAATAGCGGTGAAGACAGTGGAGGCCCAGAGCCCACAAACACGGGAAGCCACTGTTTAGAGGAGAGGAAATGCCAAGGGGGCTGCAACAAGATATGTTAAATATTTTTTTAATTAATTAATTAATTTGTTTATTTTTGGCTGTGTTGGGTCTTCATTGCGGTGCGCGGGCTTCTCACCGCGGTGGCTTCTCTTGTTGCGGAACACGGGCTGTAGGCGCGCGGGCTTCAGTAGGTGTGGCGCACAGGCTTAGTTGCTCTGCGGCATGTGGGATCTTCCCAGACCAGGGCTCGAACCCGTGTTTCCTGCGTTGGCAGGCGGATTCTTAACCACTGCGCCACTAGGGAAGCCCAGGATATGTTAAATATTTTCACCACAAAGAGAAGTTCTGTTCTTCAGTTTCACAAATGGATGGATGGGTGGATGGGGATGGACAGGACGGGTGGGTGGATTGAGAAGATACTCAGTTCCGATAAATGCTGAGAATAAAGTAAAACGTGTGCCCTAGTGGTGCAGAGCAGGGCGGTGCACAGAGGGGTGAGAGCACATCAGCTTAGGGGTCGTTGGGGAACCCTCCTGAGGGCGTTCACTTCTGCTCAGACATAAACTGTCAGCAGGAGCTGGCTGTGTACCAGCAAGTGTCAAGAGGAGGCACTGGGGGGCCTTAAGCCGGGGGCTTGTGTTGAGAACAGCCCTGAGGCTGTGAGGCAAGTGGGCTGCTGGGGTTCCGAGACGGAAGCAGGAGCGACCAGTTGAGGGGAATCTGCGGCAGAAGTCCCAGGAGAGACAGGCCAGGGTAGTGCAGTAAGGATGGAGAAATGAGGCCGACTTCTGAGGTGGGCTGTAGAGAACAGTGGGTAGGACGTGGCCCCACAAAGATGTGTGTCCACAGCCAACCCCGCGACCTGTAAGCGTGGTCTTTGCCAGAAAAAGGGTGTTTTCAGATATGCTGAAGTTAAGGATCTTGAGATGAGATAATCCTGGATTATCTGGGCTGCCCCTAAATTCAGTGACATGTGCCCTCACAGAAGTGAGGCGGAGGGAAATTCGAGACACGCACAGCGGAGAAGGTGGTGTGAGGACAGAGACGAGAGTTTGGGGTGATGCGGCCACAAGCCAATGGATGCCTAGAGCCCCCCGAAGCTGGAAGAGGCAGGAAGGATCTTCCCCTGGAGCCTCCAGACTGAGCACAGCCCGGCCGGCACCTTGATTTTGAACTTCTGGCCTCCACATCTGTGAGAAAATAAGTACCTGTTGTTTTAAGCCACCAGGTTTGTGGTACGTTGTCATACCTGCCATGGGAAACCAAAACAGATTTCAATACCAGGAAGTGGAGTGCTGCTGTAACAAATGCCTAAAAATGTGGCAGTGCCTTCGGAATTGGGTAAGAGGTACAGGTTGGAAGAATTTTGAGAAACATGATTTTTAAAAACCCAAATTGCCTTGAAGAGACTGTCGATATGAACGTGGCCATTAAAGGTGACTCTGGGGACGGCCGAGAGGGAAGCACGGAGCGTGGTGGAGAAAGCGCCCGTCACCTTTGAAGGCGCGTGTTGCACAAACAGAGTGTTGGTGGAAATAGTATTAAAGGTGCTACTGGCGAGAGCTCAGAAGGGAAGAAGGAGCACAGAATTGGAAATGGGGAGAAAAGTGCTTCTAGCTACACAGCGGCAGAAAACTGGCTGAGTTGTGTTCTGCGGTGTGTGGAAAACAGAACTTGGAAGTGGTGAACACGGATATTTAGCTGAGGACATTTTCAAGCAAAGTGCCGAAGACATGGTCTGGTTTCCTCTTGCTGCCTGTCAGAGGAGAGAGATGAATTCAGGAAGGAACTGCTAAGCAAAAAGGAACCAGCACTCGATGATTTTTTTTTTTTTTTTTTTTTTTTATGCTATACGGGCCTCTCACTGCTGTGGCCTCTCCCGTTGTGGAGCACAGGCAGGCTCCGGACGCGCAGGCCCAGCAGCCACGGCTCACGGGCCCAGCCGCTCCGCGGCACGCGGGCTCCTCCCGGACCGGGGCACGAACCCGCGCCCCCTGCATCGGCAGGCGGACTCTCAACCACTGCGCCACCAGGGAAGCCCCACTCGATGATTTTGAAAAGACACAGCCTATCCAGATTGCAAAAAGATGGTAATATTAGGAGTTTGACTGTTAGAAAAACATGCTCTGGAGAGAAGGCCAAGTGTGTAGCTGTTCAGTCTTTTGCTAAAGGGATTAGTTGTTTGACTCATGGTGGCTCAGCCATCTCATGGGCGGAATAGAGAGGAGTTATCCAGGAAAGATCTGCAGAGCCTGGACCTCTGACACACATGGGAGACTCACAAGGTTTCTAAGAATGTGCTATCAGCAGAAACACCACCAACTCGTACTGAAGGGGACAGAGACAGGAAGAAATGAGAGAAGGCTATCAGACTTCCAAAATTCTGCACGCGGGAAGTAGGCTGATGGAACTGCTCAGCTGCCAAGGTGAGCTACCCGTAAAGAAAAAGGAAGAATGACTCCAAGGCAGAGCCTGGGGCCCAGAGAGCAGAACCTTGACCCACAGTGAGGTGTTCTCAGGTCTTGAAACCTCATGGAATTTACCCTGCTGGATTTCAGACTTTTTTGAGACCAATGATCCCTTATGCCTTCTAATGTGTCTCCCTTTTGGACTAGGAATATCTATCCTGCCCCAGCCTTGTATTTGGAAAGCAGATAATGTGTTTTCTAGTTTCGCAGATCCACAGCTGGAAAGGAATTTGCCCCAGGAGGCATCGTACCCAGAGTCTCACCCATACCTGATTCCTGTGATTTAGAAGATAAGATCTGGGACTTTGAGCTGATGGTGTGTAGATGAGATTTGGGGATTTGGAGTTGATGCTGGAGTAGATTGGGTCTCTTGGAGTTGTTGGGGTTCGGTGAATGTGTTTTGCATGTGGGATGGATGTGGATTTTGTTGGGTCAGAAGGCAGACTGTAGTATGTTAAGTGGTGTCGGTTAAGTGGTGACGCAGCCAAAAGATATGTCTACTTCTAACCCCCAGAACATGTGAATATGACTTTATTTGAAAAAAAAGATTTTTGCAGACGTGTAAAAAAGAATCTTGGGATGAAGAGACCATCGTGTGTTATCCAGGTGGGCCCTACATTCAATAACAAGTGTCCTTATAAGAGAAGGGCAGACACAAATTGTCTCAATAGATTTAAAAAGATAGATGTTATACAAAGTATCTTCTCAGACCACAGTGGCATGAAGTTAGAAATCAATAACCAAGGGAAAACTGGAAAATGCAGAGAATTGTGGAAATGAAACAACACAGTTTTAAACAACCAACGGATCAAAGATTAGAAAATACTTAGAGAAGAATGAAAACAAAAACACCACGTACCAAAACTAATGGGATACAGTGAAAGCAGTGCTAAGGGGGAGATTTATAGCTATAAACACTTACCTTAAAGACAAGGAAGATCTCAAATCAACAACCTAAATGTACAACTTAAGGAACTAGAAAAAGAAGAGTAAGCTAAACCCAAAGCTAGCGGAAGGAAGAGAATAATAAAGATTAGAACAGAAATAGACAAAATAGGGAATAGAAAAACGATAGAGGAAATCAGTGGTTCTTCAAAAAGGTCAGCAATGTTGACGGACTTTCAGCTGGATGAACTAAAGACTCAAATTCTGTAAAATCTGAAATGGAAGTAGGGACATCACTACTGGTTCTTCAGAAATAGATGATAAGAGATCACTGTGAACAATTGTATGCCAGCAAATTGGACCAAACGAAATGGACAAATTCCTAGAGACACAAAGCTATCAAGACTAAATCACGAAGACATGGAAAATCTGAATAGACCTATAACTCATAAGAAGATTGAATCACTAATCAAAAATCTCCCAACAAAGAAAAGCCGTGGACCTGATGGCTTCACTGAATTCTACCAAACATTTAAAGAATTAACACCCATCCTTCTCAAACTTTTCCAAAAGGTCGAAGAGGAGGGAGCGCTTCCCAACTCATTTCATGAGGCCAGCGTAACCCTGATAACAAAGCCAAATAAAGACACTACAAGAAAAGAAAACTACAGACCAATATCCCACATGCACATTGATGCAAATATCCTCAACAAAATGCTAACAAACAGAATTCAGTAGGTTAAAAGGTTTTACACAGCATGCCCAAGTGGGATTTATTTCTGGAATGCAAGGATGGTTCAGTATATGAAAATTGTTTAATATAATTATGCCACATCAACAGAGTGAAGGAAAAACCACACGGTCATCTCAATTGATGCAGAAAAAGCATTTGACAAAATCCAGTACCCTTTCATGATAAACACACTGAACAAACTAGAAAGAGTAGCCATATATGAAAGTAAAATAAAATCCATACATGAAAATACCGTTATGAATATCATACTCAGTGGTGAAAAACCAAAAGCTTTTTCTCTAAGATAAGGAACAAGCCAAGGAGGTCCACTTTTACCCTTTCTAGTCAACATAATACTGGGAATCCTAGCCAGAAAAATTAGACAAGAAAAAGAAATAAAACACATCCAAATTGGAAAAGAAGAATTTAAAACACTATCTCTGTTTGCAGATGATATGATTTTATATGTAGAAAACCCTAAAAATTCCACACACACAGACATGAAAAAAAACCTGTCAGAACTAATAAATTAATTCGGCAAGGTAGCAGAATAGAAAGTCAACGGAAAAATCACATGCATTAGCTCAGTATCAAAAAAACAAACAAGCCAATCCAGAAATGGGCAGAAGACCTAACTAGACATTTCTCCAAAGAAGATATACAGACTGCCAACAAACACATGAAAGAATGCTCAGCATCATTAAGCATTAGAGAAATGCAAATCAAAACTACAATGAGATATCATCTCACACCGGTCAGAATGGCCATCATCAAAAAATCTAGAAACAATAAATGCTGGAGAGGGTGTGGAGAAAAGGGAACCCTCCTGCACTGTTGGTGGGAATGTAAATTGATACAGCCACTACGGAGAACAGTATGGAGGTTCCTTATAAAACTAAAAATAGAACTACCATACGACCCAGCAGTCCCACTACTGGGCATATACCCTGAGAAAACCATAATTCAAAAAGAGACATGTACCACAATGTTCACTGCAGCACTATTTACGATAGCCAGGACATGGAAGCAACCCAGGTGTCCATCGACAGATGACTGGATAAAGATGATTGGCACATATATACAATGGAATATTACTCAGCCATAAAAAGAAACGAAATTGAGTTATTTGTGGTGAGGTGGATGGACCTAGAGTCTGTCATACAGAGTGAAGTAAGTCAGAAAGAGAAAAACAAATACCATATGCTAACACATATATATGGAATCTTAGGGAAAAAATGGTTCTGATGAACCTAAGGGCAGGACAGGAATAAAGACACAGATGTAGAGAATGGACTTGAGGACATGGGGAGGGGGAAGGGTAAGCTGGCACAAAGTGGGAGAGTGGCATGGACTTACATACACTACCAAATGTAGAATAGATAGCTAGTGGGAAGCAGCCGCATAGCACAGGGAGATCAGCTCGGTGCTTTGTGGCCACCTAGAGGGGTGGGGTAGGGAGGGTGGGAGGGAGACGCAAGAGGGAGGGGATATGGGGATATATGTATATGTATAACTGATTCACTTTGTTATACAGCAGAAACTAGCACACCATTGTAGAGCAATTATACTCCAATAAAGATGTTAAAAAAAAATCAGATGCATTTTTGTACACGAGCAGTGAACAATCTGAAAAGGAAACTACAGAACTTATTTCATTTACAGCAGCATCATAAGGGACAAAATACTAGGAATTAACCAAGGAGGTGAAAGACTTGTACAATGAAAGTTACGAAAATTGCTGGAAGAAAGACAAGCACGTGGAAACACATCCCACATTCATGGATTGGAAGACTTAATATTGTTAAAATGTCAGTTATTACCCAAGTAACCTACAGATTCAGTGCAATTCCTATCAAAATCCCAAAGATGTTTCTTGCAGAAAAAAAAGAAAAGAAATCCATCCTAAATTTTTTATGGACTCTCAAGGGACCCAAATAGCCAGAACAGTCTTGAAAAAGAGCCAAACTGGAGGACTCAGAACTTACTCTAAAGAGAACACTAATCAAAACAGTGTGGTGTCGGCGTAAAGACAGACGGACTAATGGAGCAGAGTAGAGAGCTCAAAAATAAACCCACACGTGTGTGGTCAACTGCCTTCTGACAAGGGTGCCAGGACCCTTCAATGGGGAAAGGACAGTCTTTTCAACAAATGGTGCTGAGAAAACTGGATATCCACATGCAAAATAATGGAGTTTGACCCTTACCTAATACGATATACAAAAATTAATTCAAGGGACTTCTCTGGTGGTCCAGTGGTTAAGACTCCGTGCTCCCAATGCAGGGGGCCCGGGTTCAATCCCTCGTCAGGAAACTAGATCTCACGTGCCGCAAGGAAGATCCCACATGCCTCGACTAAGACCCAGCGCAGCCAAATAAGTAAATAAATATATATTTTTTTAGTGCATCAGGATATAAATGTAAAACCCAAAACAATAAAACTCTTAAAAGAAAACATAGGACAAAAACTTAATGACATTGGATTTGGCAGTGACTGCTTGGATAGAATACCCAAGGCACAGGCAACAAAAGAAAAAATAGACAATTTGGACTTCCTTGAAATTAAAAAAAAAACTGTACAGAATGGAAGAAAGTGTTTGCAAGTCATATTTCTGACAAGGAATTACTATCCAGAATATATAGACAGTTCCTAAAATTCAACACAAACTCAAACAACTTGAGTAGACATTTCTCCAAAGAAGATATATGAGTGGCTGACAAGCACATGAAAACATGCTCGGCTTCCCTGGTGGCGCAGTGGTTGAGAGTCCACCTGCCGATGCAGGGGACACAGGCTTGGGCCCCGGTCCGGGAGGATCCCACATGCCGCGGAGCGGCTGGGCCCGTGAGCCATGGCCACTGAACCTGCGCATCCAGAGCCTGTGCTCCGCAACGGGAGAGGCCACAGCAGTGAGAGGCCCCCGAACCGCAAGACAAAACAAAACAAAACAAAACGTGCTCAACATCACTAATCATAGGGGAAATGCAAATCAGAACTGTAATGAGACCCAGCCCATACCCAGTAGGATGGCTACTGTAAAAAATAAGTAAGCAAGTGCTGGTGAGGAAATGGAGAGGTTGTCACCTTGTGCACTGTTGGTGGATGTAAAGTGGTGCAGCCGCTCTGGAAAACAGTACGGGGGTTTCTCAAAAAACTAAACATAGAACTACCATGAACACCAACAATTCCACCTCTGGGTAGAAATACCCAAAAGAATTGAAAACAGGACCCCAAGGAGATATTTGTACCCCCATGTTCGTAGCAGCATTATTGACAGTAGGCAAAAGGTGATACATGAACAAAATATGGTCCGTCCATACAATAGAATATTCAGCCCCAAACAGGAAGGAAATTCTCACCTGCTACAACGTGGATGAACCTTGAGGACACGATGCCAAATGAAATAAGCTGGACACAAAGGGGCAAATACTGTCTGATTCCACTATACAAGGTCCCTAGAGTCATAATCATAAAGACAGAAGGTAGAATCAGGGTTTCCAGGGGCTGGGGACAGGGGCATAGGAAGTTATAATGGGGACAGAGTTGCAGTTTTACAAGATGAAAAGTCTGTGGATGGATGTGGTGACAGTTGCACGTTATGAATGTATTTAATACCACTGAGCTGTGCACTTAAAAATGGTTAAGATGGTAAATTTTATGTGTATTTTACCACAATTTTTTTAACAATATAAAGGAATGAACTATTGATACCCACAGAGAAAAGAGTAGAGAGAGTTTTGAGACACAGAGTGGAAGGGCCACCTGAGGATGGAAGCAGAGGTTGGAGGGATGCAGCCACAGGTCAGGGAACCCTAGAGACTCCAGAAGGTGCGAGCCCACGGACTCCCAGACCGATCTCTGAGGCTGCGTTTCTGGAGTTACACGTCCCAAAGTTATGGTGTTTCCATGGCAGCCGCAGGAGACACAGGTGCCGGACCTTTCTTCCCTTGCCCTGAGAGAGAAGTTAGAAGACCATCTGGGGGGGTCCCTGGCGGTCCGGTGGTTAGGACTCAGCAGTTTCACTGAGGTGGCCCGGGTTCAGTCCCTGGTCGGGAACTAAGATCCTGTAAGCCGTGCGGTGCTGCCAATAAAACTAGAAAATATAAAAATAAAAGACCATCTGGGTCAACAGCATTTGTCATCAGGGAAATGCAAATTACAACAACAACAAGATCCACTCCACACCTGTCAGAGTGGCCGAAATCCAGAGCACTGGCGACACCGAATGCTGAGCAGCAGGGACCCTCATCCCTGCCGCTGGGAACGCAGAACGGTGCCGCCGCTCTGAAGGCAGTTGGGTGGTTTCTCACGAAACTAAACCCACGCTCACCATACGATTCAGCCGTCAAGCCCCTTGGTACTTACCCAGAGGAGTTGAAAACTTATGTCCACACAGAAACCTGCACGCAGATGTTTATAGCAGCCTTAATCGTAGTTGTCAAAACTTGGAAACAGCTAAGGTGTCCTTCAGAAAGTGAATGGATACGTAAACAGTGGCCCATCCAGACAGAAATACTACTCAGCACTAAAAAGAAAGGAGCTATCAAACCATGAAAAGACACGGAGGAACCTTCAGTGCATATGACTGAGAGAAAGAAGCCAGTCTAGAAGGCTACCCACTGTGTGCTCCGGTTCTATGACATTCTGGAAAAGGTAAAACTGTGGAGACAGTGAAAGGGTCACTGGTTGCTGGGGGTTGACGGGGAGGGATGAACAGGCAGAGCGAGGATTTTTAGGGCAGGGAAACTACTCTGTGTGATGCTGTCACGGAGGACACACGTCGTCCTACGTTTGTCTGGACCCCCAGAAGGCACAACATGGAGCGTGAACCCTCATGTGAACCACAGGCTGCGGGTGGTGATGGGGGTCATCGGTTGTCACAAACGTTTTCATCGGGGCTGTTGATGGTAGAGGGGGCTGTGAGGTGGGGGCAGGAGATACATGAGAACTCTACCTTCTGTGAAATGTTGCGCAAACCTAAAACCGCTCTAAAAAGTCTTTTAAAACTCAAAAGGGAGGGCTTCCCTGGTGGCGCAGTGGTTGAGAATCTGCCTGCCAATGCAGGGGACACAGGTTCGAGCCCTGGTCTGGGAGGATCCCACATGCCGCGGAGCAACTAGCCCCGTGCGCCACAATTACTGAGCCTGCGCGTCTGGAGCCTGTGCCCTGCAACGAGAGGCCGCGATAGTGAGAGGTCGGCGCACCGCGATGAAGAATGGCCCCCCGCTCGCCGCAACTAGAGAAAGCCCTCACACAGAAATGAAGAGCCAACACAGCCATAAATAAATAAATAAATAAAATTAAAAACAAAAAACAAAACTCAAAAGGGAGAAGCTGTCTGTGGAGCCCATTACCTTTTTCCACTGAGGTGAAGGGGACAAACCCGGCCAAGAGGGGACGGATGCTGGGGGACAGCGTGCTCTCTAGTGACGGGGGCGCTGCCTTGTTGTGTGCGGACGGAGGCCCCCCGGTGCGCTGGGCCCCCTGGGGGGGGTTGGGCCTTCCAGGCGCTGCCTCCCAGCTGTGCTGCCCCAGAAAGAGGGCAGGCGGCCCTTCAGCGACTGGCGTGACTGCTGCGGCCCCAGAGACCACGTGTCCTGAGCGCCGAGCCCTTGGCCCCGCTGACCGAGGTCTTGTTCTCCCGCCAGCTGGACATTTTATGCAACGAGGAGATCCTTGGCAAGGACCACACGCTCAAATTCGTCGTTGTTACAAGGTGGAGATTCAAGGTGAGACTTTGACGTGATACGTTGTATGTGATTTTCAGAATCTGCTCGGAACAGCAGCTGCTTTTGTGGGCACATCTGTTTCCTGGAGTTTAGGAATAACGACCAGACCAGGCACGGGGTAGTCAGGAATGCAGCCGTTCTGAAGTCATCGGCCTCAGAGTTGTGTGGTCGGGGAAGGCATGGTCTCCAGGCCCTGACTCGCCCCACCCCTCCTGGTTGAGGTGACCGACGTCCTGGGAGGGAGTGGCCGCTGCAGTCAGAGGACACGTCCCCTCGAGCCGCAGCGCCTCTCTCTGGAACAGGAGGCAGATGAGTGGGACCCCATCTTCAGGGGCTGCCTGGGAGCAGGGTAGAGACAGCCCAGCCGACAACCCCAGCTGGAGCCGAGGTCTGAGGGCGAGTGGGGCCCAGAGTGAAAAGGCAGGAGCAGGTGTGGGGACCGGGCGTGGGGCTCACGCTCGGCAGCTGACGAGTGTGGGACCGTCGCCAGTCTGTCCCCTTGGGGTCACCGGTGCCGTTCCCTCGCCCCCTTGTCTTGCAGAAAGCACCGCTCCTGCTGCACTACAGACCCAAGATGGACCTGCTGTGAGCCGCAGCACAGCAGAGACTCAGCCGCCGGGCGCCCCGCGAGTACGCAGCCAGGCGGGGCCGCCACCGCGTAGGATGCTGCCCTGGGCACCGTTTGGACTGGGTCCCGAACACAGAATATTTATCACTTTTGTATGAGAATCACACTCGCGAGGCGCTGCGGCACAGGGTTACGGACGCGCCTCGCCGCGCCTCGCCTCGCCGCGCCTCGCCTCGCCTCGCGGCCGGCCGGGGCCGCCTCTGCGCCAGCAGGAGGGTGTGGCGATGGCCTTCGTCCCGACCCGTGACCTTTGCTTGCTTTCCAGGTCTTGAAAATCTCGGTCACTTCCGTTCAGTTTATGAATTAGGTTTCACGATAAGCCCCCAAAATACTTGTACGTTTACTGAATCCTTCCTAAGTTATTGACAAAATGTCTTTTCACGGTGAATGACGATATTTATGTGGCCTTTAGCTTCCTGAAGACTTAGAAGATATATAAAAATTTAATTTAAAAGCATACCAAAAGAGGCTTCCATGAGTATCGTGAGTTAACCATGGTATTTCATTTTCCACGTCAGGGAACGTGAAGCCGAGGGCCGCCCTGACTCCCGGGGGCCGCAGCCCAGCTGGGGGGCTGCACCCTGACCCCGATGCGGCTGCCCCGCCCGGTCAGCAGGGCGGACCGGAAGACGACAGTTCACAGAACGGTTCTTGTTCTCAAAAATTGCTTCTCTTAAATAGGGCACAAGTCGTTCAGTGCCGTCGTTTAACTTCCCGCTTATTCTTTCCCATTTTTGTTTTGCTGAAGAGATTGATGGTGGTGGCGGGGGGCCTTTCCCGAGACGGCGCCCCAGTCCGCGGCGGGGCTGGTGCCCAGGGGGCGTGTCTCCACCAAAGCCCCACGTGTGCAGACCCCGGGTCCCACCACGCCCGCCTTCAGAGGTGGGCACGTCACCGTGCTCTCGTGGAGCAGCTGGCACACTCTGGCCGCTGCTGGCGGGCACGCTAGAGCCACAGAGGGCGGGCGGGCGGGCGGGCCCCTGTGCGGCTCAAGCAGCTTTTCCGGTGACTTAATGACCTCCAGCGCGGGCAGACGCAGCACACCCTCTGTTAGCCCTCTCTCCTCCCAAATGTTAATATTTTTGTGGAATTGGAGAATAAACTCTGCCAGCACATCCATTTTTGTTCCTTTAAGATAGTAACTTGGAACGTGTAAAGACAGGAGCAAGGAGACGGGCCTTCTCTGGGTGGTAAGCTGGTCCCCGCTCCGTGGCCGTCCCTGTCCGCGTCCGGTGGCTTCTGCCTGACCTTTGGGCTCCTCCCGCTCTGTCACCTCCTGCATCACCGGGGCCCTGGGGTCCTGGGGCCGCCTCGTGTGGTAGGTGGTCCTGACGGTGGCTTGTGAGCCGGGTTTTCCACAAAGAACTTCACCTTGGTGACTAGAATTTTTCTCGAACTCGCTTTGGAAGTGGTGGTTGGGCTCATCGACATTCAAGTTTGTTTGTTTGTTTTCGGCTTCCTGTTTCATACTTACAGGTGTCAGAGGCAGCTCCCTTAGTGATGGGAAAAACAAATTAAGTCAATCCAAGTGGTTTTAGTATAAGGCCTTTCAAAAACATACAACCAAGTTTTTCTTAGGAATTGGTCAAAATTCATCTCTTTCTTTAAGCCTGTTATTCCCGGGACTGTTTGAATTATTCGGTTACCTGAGCTTGCTATTCATCCAGATCATTTGTTAGGGTTACTATTCAAGGGTTCAGTGAGTAGATGTGTATGGCTAAGTATTACCTGTCTACCTCAAATACACATTTCTGCTGAAGCGTTCTGTAAAACCGTGTGTTCTCAGTGCAGTTGAAATGTACCATTAGAATTTAGGTGTTCTCCTGTGTGATGAAAGGAAGGAAGGATTAAACAGTGTGAGCGTCCAAATTCAGATAAAATTAATTCACAGGTCAGATCAAGATGAACCTGGCTGTATAATCTCATAGGATATATTTGTAACTTCGCAGCTATCTTTGCAATCACTTGAATTTGCTATGGTGCTAAGTCGACGTACTTAATACACAGAGAGGTGGAGATGAGTCAGAGCTGGCGTCACCATCCCCACTGGGCCCCGGCCACCTGCTGATCCTGCGTTTGTGTCCGTGTTACCCTGATGAAACCTCAGCAGCAGAAGTACCCATTTTTCTAAGATGTCCTCGTGCAGACCGTCTTCACTGCAGGAGATCCCTGTTCCCGCCACCTCCGGTCTGACCGCAGCCTTACGGGGACGGAGCTGGGGGCCTCGCCGGCAGAGGGCAACTTTCACTTTCCTCTCGTGTCCGTTTAACATCAACGGCAGGATTTTATCTTTTCCAGCATGAAAGCCAGGATCAGTTAGTGATTGGATCCTATTAAGTTTGTCTTTTGTTTTTCACAGATGGAGCTTCTGTGAGGTAGTTTTCACAGCTCTTTATGCTGGTAAAACAAACGCTGTCAGTTACCGAGCGGCACCCTCATCCGCAGCGTGGGCTCGTCAGCAGCACAGGGTCTCACTAGGTACAGGTGTCATGAAAATAGGAGATTCAGATAGAATATATAATATTGAATTTAAGATTTGGGGGGTTAAAAAGAAGAAAACTTAACTTTATAAAATTATTTATTCTATTTTAAGCCTTCTATCCTATTTTCCCATCCAGTTGTTTGGTTTCAGTGGTCCAGCTTTATTTACAGGCATATAAGATAAAATTGTGAGGCGTGCTGCAAGCTTCTTTTTGCTTTGAGTAGCTTCTGACTCGTGTGCTTTGTGTTACCTGGATGAGAAGCGGTTGGTGCTTCTGTGCGATAGGCTCCCGCGGGCGGCACCACACGTACATGGATTGTCCGTGGCATCTGCTCCGCCGAATGGAGGCAGTGTAGGCGGACTCTCAGAACGTGTACGTTCAGCCCTTCGGTTTTCCTTTTCTGTCGTCGTTCTCTTGAAAACACTGTTGCTGGGAATGTGCGTGGGCCTGTGCAGGGGGCTCGGCCATCGGTAAGAGTGAGTGACAGGCCAGCGGCCGCAAGTTGACGTGTGGCCTAGACTGGCCTCGTGCCTCAGACCCCGCACGCTGGTGGCCCAGGACGCGCCCCCCGTGTCGACCACAGATGTGACGGTGCTACTTTCCCAGGCTCCTGAGCCCGCCGGGGCGTGCGGCCTTGATGCCTCCTCACGGCATTTGAGGTCTTTAGAAATTCGTTTGTTTTTTCTTCAAAGCCCACAGGATGGATTTTACAGTGATTTTGAAGTGTGTCATTGGATTGAATATCATAGGAACAAGCCAGCTGATTTCTACTTTGTACGTGAATATTTGATGTGCTCTCAAAACATTGAAAACGCATTTAGTGCAGATAAATCACAAAAAGTTCAGTTTCTCTGTTTCCTCAGGAAATCATTTACACTCCGGCGCATCACATGTGACCTTAGCGTGATAAACCAATGTGTTTCTCTGCCTTGGTATTTAAACAAACTAAATAGGTTGGGATAAGTCGGTTAGAAAACAATTCAAGCGACACCACAATCATCACTGAGATTCTGTCCCTTCCTCGGGACCGCCGGGCCCCTCACCAGCTCACGTGGTCTCTGCGTCCGTGGGTGCATCTGAAGGGGGCCTGAAGTTTACGTGACCCCTAGAACGTGTGTAGCATTAGCGTAAATGTCTGTTTCAACAGCTTCATTGGGTGCAAGAAAACCATTTTTCCCGTATGATGCAGTGTTCAGGGGCGAGAGCCCTTGCCGACCCTGGCATCCCGCATGGAGATCGGGGGCTCTGGGGGATTGTGGAGGTGATGCTGCAGACACATGTTTTTGACTGTTTAGTTTGGAAGTTTACATTTTTTATGCTTTGTGTTGGTGTGTAATTTTTTGTACTCCTGGTGGCTAGTTTTTATCTAAAATCTTTTTTGGAATATTGCTTAACCGTTTTGATTTTATGATAGTGAAGCTTGTATTCAGTGTTTTGCCAATTGATATTATATGCTTGTAATAAAAGCAAAAGGAAAACCTACCTAGTTCTCTGAGGCTGGACATTTGTTACCTAAGATGTTTGTAAGAGCGTGAGATAGGTGCCCTGTTAGGGTGATACAGTGTAACGAAGAGTGCCGTGGGTATTGGTGAGGGTGCGTACACGCCACACCAGGCCCTCCCCTCCCAGCCCCAGCCTGGACCCTCACAGGTTGATGACTCTGCCCCACATGGCGTTTGTGACTGTGACCTTGGATGCAGCACTTCCTGAAGCTGGTCAAGTGTTGGCACCAGAGGTTTGATGGGAACTCGGGGAGCCCACACCCATCTGTTGGCTTGGAGAGAGAACTGTCTTTGGTTTGCAGCTGTGTGTGCCAGGGAACCTGTGTGAAAGAAAACCGCTGGTTCCCCTGGGCGGTGGACCGCCGGTTGGCGTTACACCCTCTCTCGGCGTGTTGGGACACGTGTGCACGCGCATTTCTCGTGAGGGTGCCCTCTGCCTCCCTTTCGTTCTGTCCAGGCCTTGGTGGGGGGCGGTGAGTGATGCCCTCCCACACGGGAGGTTCTAAGACTCATCTCTTCCGGGATCGCCCTCACACACACACCAGAATAATTTTAATCTCGGCACTGGGGCCCTGGTCAGGTTGACACATGCGATCAGCTATCGCAGACAATTTACTATATCCATAACTTTTCATTTTTAAAGGTTAAGTAATTTACAGCAATCTTGAACATCTGAGGAAACCAGGATTGAAAAAGAGAATATGTTGACCAAAATTATGCTCTCGTGGGTTTCAGATCATTAAACTTTAAAGGTAAATTTAGTCTTAAGAAACTAATTTTACCTATTTTACTTATTTTTGGTAAATCGTTTACTCCACCTAACGAATGTCAAGGTGCCGAAGCCACGTGTAAATGTCCATGTTCACTGAGGCACTGGGTGGGCTGCAGGGATGGCAGCGCCAGGCCCCTTGACCCCATGAAAGAGTGAGAAGGAGATTAGCCAGGCCCGGGGCTCCCCTGCCCCCCAGCCCCTGAGCCTGGGAGGAGGGGCTGCGAGGGACTAAGGGGAGGCTGCGCCTGCCTGTAGCTCGCACAGGAGATTTGCTTCTCCAGCGAGACTCCATTGGCATCAAACGTGCAAGTCCCGCTTTAACCGGCAGCGCTGTTACAGTTGTGATCCTGCATCCCCTGCCGTGAGACAGAGGCTTTGGAGGCCGCAGGAAAGGAGCACACAGCACGCACAGCCAGGGGCCTCTGCCATACCTGCTGCCTGGCTGAGGATAAATGTGTCCCTTTGACTTTTGGTTCTTACGGATAAAACCCCCAGTGGGGCCAGCAGTCCTGGTTGGGGCAGCTGTGGCCAGGCCCGGGGCATGGGGCCCTCTTGCTAGGTCAGTAACCTTGCGGCGCCCACTCCCAGTTGCGCTGGAGTGCAGCCGTGCTCCTTTAAGTAACAGGCTCCTGCAGGGTACACAGGCAACCCCTCCGTCCAGGTGGCAGGCAGCACCCCATGCATTTGGTGTGTTTTGGCTTTACGTGGCAGGTGGCCATGAGATGCTTTCTCGGTGCCTGAGGCCTGTCGGTCTCAACCACCAGCAGGCTGACGTGTCCATCAGACTCTTGTTGCAGCCTGATTGCCTCTGGATTTTATCTGAATGTGAAAATACGAATCATTTGACAATGAATCCTGTGGGGTTTTTTGTTTGTTTTTAATGTGTATTGGGTACTATAATAACAAAGTTGCTTCTTTAGGAACATTTTTAGTCAAAAATCTTTTGAGGCATAAACAGATCTGGCCCTTATAACAAACAGACCAAGTATGAAAATGCACCAACTAAGTACGTATTATTGTTGGTAGGAAATGGCTTTTTCCACTAACACCTCAGGAAGCACAAAGCAGGCATCAATTCCAGCTCGGTCCTGGGAGGCGTTTCTGGTGATTCTACTGTTTACAGGCTGTTGTCTATAGGACCCCAGGGCTTGGGCGGGGAGGTCCTGGGACCCCAGGGCTCTGGAGAGATATGGGGAATGGTCCCAGGACAGCCAGGGCTCCTGAGGGTCAGGGGTCCCCGGGATCCACACTTCTCTTCCTGGCCCTGCGTGGTGCTTTGGCTGTGCAGGTGTTACAGGTGTTACTCCCCCTGCCCCTCGGCTGTCTCTGACCCCACACCCAGGGCGGCGGGAGGGGCCCGGAGCCCCGTCTCCCGCGAACGCAGCCAACACGGATCGAAATACGGCCTGATGGAGCTGCGGCTGGTCTGGGCCGACTGCCCCCTCAACGCCCGGGTTGGCCCCTGTGAGGGTTCCTTTTGGGGGCTTGCTTAGTGACGCTCCCAAGGGTGACGTGGGGCCCCCGGGGGCCTGCCAGAGTCGCAGGGTGTGTGTTCTGCTTGTCGTCCAGTGTGGAAAGTGCTTCCTCGCGCTGTGTCGGTGTTGCCTTTTCACCCATGACGCTCGTGCGCTCAGACCCCCTTCAGGGTCTTGCAAAGGGGCTTCCGGGTTTTCCTCCCACGGGTCTCACGTGTTTCTAGTTTGGCTTGTTTCTTGTATTCCCTCAGGGAGGCGGGGCACCTGCTCACGTGGAATGGAGAAGACACTGGTGTTTGTACCCAATCTGCCGGTTCCGAGAGTGGCGGGGTGGGTGTCCTGGACGCCCACCCAGGCAGCAGTGTCACAGCAAACACACGGACCCCTTTGCTCCTCTGCGGGCTGCATCTGCGCGGCTGCATCTCGAAGAATATTGGCGGTGAAGGAAGCTTGCTGTGCGTTCCGACTTGAGTGGGAAGACTCTTAACGTCTCCGTTTAAGCACAGTTGTGGAGTTTTGATAAATACCGTTGACTAAGTCGAGAAATTGCCTTCTGTTAAAGCTCACTAGACATTTTAGTCTAGAATGTGTAATTTCCATTTTTTCAATTACAAATTTTAAGTAAAAAAAGTTTTTTTAAGTAACCTTTCTGTTTTGTTTTTGGATTTTTAACACATACACAGATTCATGCAACCACCACTACAATCAGGACACAGAACAGCTCCATCATCCCAAAGACCTCCTGAGTGCCGGTCCTTTTCTGCCACCACCCCCCATAATTCCTGACAGACACTGATCTCCGGCATTGTAATCTTGCCTTTACCAAGGCCAAGGCGGCTCCAGCTCCCGCTCAGGTCCCCACAAAGGCTCCCAAGTAGAGACCTTTATCTGCCCATGTGAGGACAGAAGGACTAGTGTGACCCCTGGGCTGCTGTCTGCATGGGGCTGGTGTCCTGTGCTATTTGTATAAATAAACCTGAGGCAGGATCTGTCAAAAAAAAAAAATGTCGTGTAAATAGAATTGCACGCGTCACCTTTGAGACTGGATTCCTTGACTCGGCATACTGCCTTTGAGATCCATCCGAGTGGCCGAATGGCTCATACGTCCTGTGACGTGGATGGACCACAGTTTGCCGGTTCACCTGATGAAAGGCTTTTGCATTTTCAATTTTTGATGATTGTGAACCTCATGTACAGGTTTGCATGTGGACGTAAGCTTTGTTTCTCTACAAAGTAGGATTTCTGGGTCGTATGGTGAGTGTATGTTTAAGAAACTGCTGAACAGGATTTCCCTGGTGGTCCAGTGGACAGAATCCGCCTTCCAGTGCAGCGGGCGCGGGTTCTATCCCTGGTTGGAGAACTAAGATCCCACATGCCGTGTGTTGTGGCCAAAAAAAAAGAAAAAGAGAAAAGAAACTCCCGAGCGACAGTTTCCAGACTGGCTGCCCGACTTTGCATTTCCAACTGCAAGGCCTGAGCCATTCCAGGCACCCCACATCCCAAAGTGCCAGTGTTCTCTTTGATTTTAGACGTTTTTGTTGGTGTGTAGTGGTGTGTCATTGTGGTTTGAATTCGCATTTCCCTAATGGCTTTGATGTTGATCATCTTTTCATGTGCTTATCTGTCATTACATCATCTTTGGTGCAGTGTCTATTCACGTCTTTTGCCTACTTTTTAACTGAGTTATTTTCTTACTGAGTTTTGAGAGTTTTTTATATATTCTGGATACAAGTCCTAAGTTTGATATGTGATTTGCAAATATTTCTCCCCGTTTTTATCTTGTGTTTTCGTTTTCTTTACACTGTCTTTGGCAGAGCACGTGTTTTTAATTTTGATGAAGTCCAATTGATTTCTTCGTTTATGAATTATTTTATGGATTATGCTTTTGATATCATGTCTAAGAACTCTTTGACAAAGGCCAGGTCATGAAGGTATTTTTCTGTTTTCTAACAAACATTTCATAGTTTTGTGTTTTACACTGATGTGTGATTCATTTTGAATTAATCGTGAGATGTGAGGCTTCGGTTGAGGTTCGATTATTTGCATGTGGACGATCAACCGATCAACTTTTCATCACCGTTGAAAAGGCTGTCCTTTCTCCACTGGATTCACTTGCACTGTTGTCAAAGGTCAAATGGCCATATTTATGTGGATCTGTTTCCGGACTCTTTATCATTAATTTCTGATCATTGACTGTGTATTTGTCCTTTGCTGATACCATACTGTTTGGATAGCTGTTGCTTTATGGAACGCATTCAAATTGGGTACAGTGATTTATCCGACTTTGTTCTTCTTTGTAAAAATTATTTTAGCTACCCTGGCTCATTTACCCTGCCATATAAATTTTACACTCTTCTTATCTCCATCTAAAAAATGTTCTGCTGGGAGTTTTGGAATTGTGTTAATTCTATAGGTCACTATGGGGGAGATTGACATCCTGACAATGTTGGTAACCGAGCAGGACCCTGGGCGGCCTTCCCGGGACAAACATCCCCCACCATGTCCTCCGCCTGCCTCTTGTTTATAGAAAACCTTTAGCCTCCTAGGCCTTCCCTGAGTTCCAAAGAATACATTTAAGCAGAGAAGTGAGAAAATGCAGAAACAAAGGAAAACAGCCAAGCAAGACAAAATAATAATAGTTTAGCCATTAAATAGTCAAGGACCTTTAGTTCCTCCTCGAGGGCTACAGACACTATTCTGAGCCATATTCTTGAGCTGTTTTGCAGATTCTGAAACCCCCCACCAGGTGGAAGGAGTTAACTGTATGCTGCCCACAAACACATAGACTCGAGAGACTGGCTGAAACCAGAAGGTTGATGATGTTGACTCCTAATTACCTCACCACCAACCAATCAGAAGAACGTCCACAAGCTGATCACACACCCCGTGACCCCCCTCCCTCATCCTGTCTTTAAAACCCTTTCCCTGAAAGCCGTCGGGGAGTTTGGGTCTTTTGAGCACTAGCTGCCCTGGACTCCTTGCTTGATGCCTGCAGTAAATGCTGCACTTTCCTTCACCACAGCCCAGTGTCAGAAGATTGGCATTACTGTGTGCTGGTGAGTGGACCCAAGTTTGGTTCAATAA
The DNA here is from genome assembly GCF_000442215.2 of Lipotes vexillifer. Classification (NCBI taxonomy): domain Eukaryota; kingdom Metazoa; phylum Chordata; class Mammalia; order Artiodactyla; family Lipotidae; genus Lipotes; species Lipotes vexillifer. Next base: position 1,107,952 of record NW_006795769.1, on the reverse strand, counting down.
CATGTTGAGTCTTTCAGTCTATGAGCATGTTATGTCTCTTCATTTATGTAGGTCTTCTTTCGTGTCTTTTATCAGGATTTTGTGCATACAGATCCTGTGCATGTCTGGTTAGATTTATACCTAAGTCTCTCTGTCTGCTTTTCTCTCTTCTCTCTCTCTTTCTGTCTCTTTCTCTCTCTCCCTCACACATGCATTCTTTCTTTCAAGGCTGCTGTTGCTTTCAATTGCAATTTTCAATATTTTATTGCTTTTTATTGCTTGTACATAGTAATAGGATTGATTTTTGTGTGTTATCCTATGACCATATTGTTTTAGATTAGTCTGGGATTTTCTACATGGACAGTCATGTAGTTTGTGAATAAGGAAAGTTTTGTATCTCCTTTTCCAATCTATATTACCTTTATTTCCTTTTCTTGCCTTATTGCACTGGCTGGATCCGCCAACACTGAGTAGGAGTGGTGAGAGAGGACATCTTTACCTTGTTTCTTATCTTAGGGGGAAATCATTCAGTATTTCACCATTTAGTGTTACACAATTACACAATTCTATACATCACAATCCATAGAATTGTACACTAAAGGAAAAAGGTCTTGGTGTATCATAATTTAAAAAATAAATTTAAAAAACAGTAACTACCATCAGTAAACAATTGGAATTTGAAATTAAAAACACAATACCATTTACATTAGTACCAAAGAGAAGTACACAGGTATAAATCTAACTAGATATGTATAAGATCTGCATGAGGAGCTGTAAAGTTCTGATGTAAGAAATCAGAGATCTAAATAGATGGAGACAGATTCCATGTTCATGGGTAGGAAGACTTAATACTGTCAAAATGTCAGTTCTTCCCAAATGGATTTATAGGTTCCATGTAGTCCCAGTTAAAATCCCAGCAAGTTATCTTGCTTATATTGACAAACTCATTCTGAGGTTTATATGGAGAGGCAAAGACCCACAAAAGTCAACACAATATTGAAAGAAAAGAACAAAGTTGGAGGATTCACACTACCCTACTTCAAGACTTACTATAAAGCTACAAAAACCAAGACAGTGTGGTATCAGTGAAAAGAGAGACAAACAGATCAGTGAAACAGAATAGAGAGACCAGAAACAGACCCGTGCAGATACAGTCAACTGCTGACAAAGGAGCAAAGGCTATTCAATGGAGGAAAGGTAGTCTTTCCAACAAATGGTGCTGGAGCAACTGGACACTGATATGCCAAAAAAAAAAAAAAAAAAAACCGAGAGAAAGAAAAAAGAAACTAAACACAGGATTTAAGCCCTTCACAGTAATTAACTTGAAATGCATCATAGCCCTAAATGTAAAATTAAAAACTATAAAATTCCTTAAAAATAACATAGGAGAATATCTAGATAATCCTGGGTTTGGCAGCAGCTTCTTAGATACAACACCAAAAAGCATGAAAGAAAAAACTCGTAAGTTGGTCTTCATTAAAATTAACAACTTATGCTCTGTGAAAGATACCATTAAGAGAATAAAAAGAGGAGCCTCAGACTGGCAGAAAATCTTTGCAAAGCACAAAACACAACACATCTGATAAAGGACTGTTACCTAAAATATACAAGGAACTCTTAAAACTCAACAATAAGAAAACAACAAAAAATTGGCAGAAGTCCTAACAGACACATCACAAAAAAGATATACAAATGGAAAATAAGCATATGAATAGACGCTCAAAATCATACGTCATTTGAGAATTGCAAATTAAAATAATAAGGAGACACCTATTAGAATGTCCAAAATCCAGGACACTGACAACACCGAATGCTGGCGAGGTTGTGGAGCAACAGGAACTCTCATCACTGCCAGTGGGAACGCCGAATGGTGCAGCCACGCTGGAATATAGTTTGGTGGTTTCTCACAAAACTAAACATACTCTCACCATACAACCCAGCAGTCGTGTCCCTTGGTATTTACCCAGATGAGCTGAAAACTCATCCACACAAACTCTTCACAAATGTTTATAGCAGCTTTATTCATAGGTACCAAAACACGGAAACAATTAAGGTGTCCTTCAGAAGGTGAATGGTTAAATAAACTGTGGTCCATCCAGACAGTGGAATATTATTCAGTGCTATAAAGAAATTAGCTTTCAACCCATGAAAAGACATAGAGGAACCTTAAATGCATATGACTGAGTGAAAGAAGCCAATCTGAAAATGCTACCTACTGTATGATTCCAGCTATATGAAACTCTAGAAAAGGCGACACTGTGGATGCAGTAAAAAAGATCAGTGATTGGAAGGATTTGGAAGAAGGGATGAACAGGGGGAGCACAGAGGAATTTTAGGGCAGTGAAACTATTTTATATGATAATAGTGGATATATGTCATTATGTGTTTGTCAAAACCTGTAGAATGTACAACACAAAGAATGAACCCTAATGTAAACTATGGACTTTAGTTAATAACAGCGTATCAACATAGGTTCACTGTTGTAACAAAGGTACCACACTGGGCTTCCCTGGTGGCGCAGTGGTTGAGAGTCCGCCTGCTGACGCAGGGGACACGGGTTCGTGCCCCGGTCCGGGAGGATCCCACGTGCCGCGGAGCGGCTGGGCCCGTGAGCCATGGCCGCTGAGCCTGCGCGACCGGAGCCTGTGCTCCGCAAGGGGAGAGGCCACGACAGTGAGAGGCCCGCGTACCGCAAAAGGGAAAAAAAAAAAAAAAAATGTACCACACTAATGCAAGATAAAAATAACAGGGGAAACGGGAGGGGACGTGAGGGGATGTGTGGAAATTCTCTGCACTTGCCACTCAATTTTTTTGTAACTCTAAAACTGCTATAAAAAATAGTCTATTAAGTTTTTAAATAGACAGCAAGTGAATTTTTATTGAAATATAGTTAATTTACAGTGTTGTGTTAGTTTCAAGTGTATAGCAAAGTGATTCAGCTATATAGGTATATCCTTTTTTCAGATTATTTTCCATTACAGGTTATTACAAAATACTGAATATAGTTCCCTGTGCTATACAGTAGGTCCTTGTTGGTTGTCTATTTTATATGTAGTGTGTGTATCTGTTAACCCTAAACTCCTCATTTATTCCTCCCCTCCTTGCCCCTTTGGTAAGCATAAGTTTGTTTTCTATGTCTGAGAGTCTGTTTTGTAAATAAGTTCATTTGTATCGTTATTTTAGATTCCACATATAAGTGATATCATAGGATATTTGCCTCTCTCTGTCTGACTTACCTCACCTAGTATGATAATCTCTGGGTCTATCCATGTTTCTGAAAATGGCATTATTTTATTTTATTTTATGGCTGAGTACATTATAATGTGTGTGTGTGTGTGTGTGTGTGTGTGTGTGTGTGTGTGTCACATCTTCTTTATCCATTCATCTGTTGATGGACACTTAGGTTGCTTCCATGCCTTGGCTATTGTAAATAGTGCTGCTATGAACATTAGGGTGCATGAACCTTTCCAATTTTTTTAAATCTTTATTGGAGTATAATTGCTTCACAATACGGTGTTAGTTTTTGTTGTTGTGTGTTGTTGTGACCAAAGTGAATCAGCCATATGCGTACATATGTCCCCATATCTCCTCCCTCTTTAGCCTCCCTCCCACCCTCCCTATCCCGCCCCTCTAGGTGGTCACAAAGCACCGAGCTGATCTCCCTGTGCTATGCGGCTGCTTCCCACTAGCTGTCTATTTTACATTTGGTAGTGTATATATATGTCCATGCCACTCTCACTTTGCCCCAGCTTCCCCCTCCCACCCTGTGTCCTCCAGTCCATTCTCTATGTCTACTTTATTCCTGCCCTGCAGCTAGGTTCATCAGTACCATTTTTTTTTTAGAGGCACATGAAAAGATGCTCAACATCACTAATTAGTAGAGAAACAAAAGTCAAAACTACAACGAGGTATCACCTCACGCCGGTCAGAACGGCTATTGTCTAAAAATCTAGAAACAACAAATGCTGGAGAGGGTGTGGAGAAAAGGGAACCCTCCTGCACTGTTGTTGGGAATGTAAATTGATACAGCCACTGTGGAGAACAGTATGGAGGTTCCTTACAGAAAACTAAAAATAGAACTACCATGTGACCGAATTTTTCTTAACGGACAAAAGATTTGATGGGAGACTTCTCAAAGGCAGATAGACAATGGCCAAAAGGCACGTGAAGAAATGTTCACCATGAGCTTCAGGCAAGCAAGTTAAAGCCAAGGTGAGACACCATTACAAACCCACCAAAACGACTAAAACTTTAGACTGTTACAGACTGAATGTTTGTGTCCCCCCCGCCCCAGATTCGTGAGTTGAAATCCTAAACACCGGTGTGATGATGTTACGAGGTGGGGCCTTTCAGAGGCGATTCAATTGTGGACGGGATTAGTGTCCTTTTAGAAGAGCCCCCGAGGGCTCCGTCCACCCTTCTGTCACGTGAGGACACAGCAAGAAGTTGCCCTCACCAGACACCGAAGCTGCTGGCACCTTGATCTCGGAATTCCAGCCTGCAGAACCGTGAGAAGTTACTGTGTGTTGTTAAAGCTCCCGGTCTGCAGTGCTTTTTGAAGGCAGCCCAGACGGACTGAGAGGCCGACAGGCCAGTCGACGAAGACGTGGGACTGGTTCTCCAGGCATTGCTGGCTCCGCTGACGCCCCCAGAACAGCTCGGGTGTTTCTTCTCAGTTGGGCCAGACCTGCCCACAGCCCAGCACTGCCACTCGTGGGAATTTACCAAAGAGAAGCAGAGGCGGACGTCCATAAAGGGGCTCTGCTGCAGCTCTACGACCGAGGTGTGCACGACCCCATGGTCATCTGTGGGGACACAGCGAGCGTGGAGCCTCCACACGCCCGGCTCCGCCAGGTGGGCACAGCCGCCTCCAAGACACGCGGAAGTGCTGGGCACAAGAGGGAATCTACCACACGACGCCACGCGTGCCCGGGAGAGGAGCAGACAGACCAGGAGCTGGCGGTGGGAAGAAACCCAGCAGTTGCTTCCGTCGGGGAGGATTGCGGCTGCGCGGGAAGGGGCGTGGGGGAGCTTCCTGGGGTGACGGGCAGATCCTGCGTGTTGACCAGAGGAACAGGTAACCTAGAGTTCGTCAAAAATCATCAAACTGTGCACTTAAGGTCTGTGCATATTTCTGTATGTAAATTCTTCCACGATTTAAAAAAAGAACACAAAAGGAGACGACCCCACTGGATCTCTGGGGTTTTCTCCACCCTCTCAAGCTTCTGTGCCCTGTTCTGCCCGCCTTGATGCCACGGGCCAGTGGGATGTCCTGCAGGGTGTCCAGGGGATCCGGGCACTCTTCAGACGACACGGCCACCAGGAGGAGGGTCCGCGCTGAGCGCACACTGCTGGCTGTTGCAGGGAGTGCAGGCTGCCCACCCCGAGACACAGTGACCAACGGCTGCGCACCAGGTGCGGGGGCCTCGCTGACCCCTGGGGAGGAGGCGTCCTCCAGCACGGCGGCCGCTCGGCTTAAACTGTTGGTGCCTCCGGCACCTGTGAGGCCACAGGCTTGGTGAGGGTCCGGTGAAGTAAAGGGGCGTTGGGGACCACCAGCCGCATCATTCTGGAATCTGTTCTGGAATCCGCACCCTGCAGCCTGGGGTTGGGAGGGGCCCTCGCGGTGTTTGCTGGGTGCAGCTGCAGCATCTCCATCCCATCCACGGAAGGGCACTGGTTTTCTCCACACTGCACTTTAGGACCAGCTCCAGAGTCCTTGCCGGGACTCAAATCTCGGAGCCGCAGGAGACCACCCGCCTTGTGCCCTGCCCACTGCCCGGCACCCTCGGACCCAGATGGCAGAGCTCGGGGTCCTGTGGCCCTGCCCCTCCGACCCAGCCCAGTCTGGCTGAGGCAGGACCCTACTCTCTGGGCAGCAGCTGCAAGAGGAGGGCGACAGCTTGCGGGGAGGCCGCCCTTCACGCTCAGGCCTCCAAGGGAATGGGGTTCAAGATGGCCCCGGGCTCCCTCCGGGCACTTCCACCCCATGAGCTTCGTCCCCAGCAAGGCCCAACTCAGCGCGGGAGACATGGTGGCCTGCCGCCGTCACAGCCCTGTCCTGGGCAGCTGTAGCCGGACAAACAGCGTCTCTGGACAGGCTGCCCGAGGCCCCTTGAGTCAGGGTGTCGATGCCCTTTAGGATCCTGGTGGCACCAACAGTGACCAGCTAGCTGCCTTGCAGCCTTGCCGTGGCTCTTATGGCCTTGGTGCTGGCACATCACCAGGTGACAGGTGTGGTCACTGGGTGTAACCCTCCCCACTGGCCAAAAGCCACCCCTCCGATCTCATCCTGAGGGCCTGCTTTCTCAGTCCACTTTTGGTGTGGACAGTCACCCAGAATTCACCCCAAAGACAAGGGCTGGTGTCCAACACCTTCACCTGGAGGTGCGGGATTACCGCGTGAGAAGCAGGGATGAGATTCGGGGATGGAAGGCGGCCAGTGTGAAAAAGCAAAGCAGCCCTGACGCCCAGGAGCTGAGCCCTCACCACCGCCACCCCGGGCGCCGCCCCC
>NW_006795769.1:1095885-1101355 GCF_000442215.2 Lipotes vexillifer | reverse complement strand
CCCCGCCAGGCGCTGGCGTCCCCCCTCGAATAGAAACAGCTTTGCACGACCCGGCACCAGGCAGAGCCGCCCTGATGGGGCCAGACATAAACCAGAGCACGTCGTAACCGCATCCGAACGCAGACCACATGGAAACTCCGACCACAGAAATGACCCGCATCCGCGCCCTGGCCGTGTTCAGCAGCCACAGTGTTACCCGCTAGCCTCTCCCCTCCAGATGAGATGTACTGAGAAGCCCCATCACAGAAAGTCCCCCAGTTCCTGACAGCACCTGAGCCAGGACGAAGCCCGCTTCCTCCAACTCTCCACCCAAATCACCCACCGTGCCCAGATCCTAGAGGGAGGCCCCTTCTCACCGAGACGCCCGTCGCGTGTCTTCTCTCCCTCACTTGCTCTGCCGCAGGGCGCCGCTGGAGGAATTTGGCTGCAGGGCACTGGCACAGAAGAGGCCGCTTCTTGAGCCAGCCTCATGGTGCCCAAAGGTTACTCCTGTGCGGGGAGCTTGGGACTTGGGGGACGCGTGCCTTGGAGATGTTCCCTGTCTGGCTCCAGGTGGAAGGAGCTGGGGTAGCTCACCCGCATCCCCCCGCCACCCCCCACCGGCTACAGTGTCAGCTCCCTGGGACTTCTGGCTACACACAAAGGGCCGTCTGGAAAAAGGTGTCAGACAAAGCAGCGGATGCGGGCAGCTGGGAGGTGACCAGAGCGACCAGCAGAGTGTCCCGGGACACAGGAGGCCACCCCGTCCGCTGCTCTGACGGCTGATGGAACTGGATATATTGGGACTTGGACTTGCCACCTTTCTTGTACTTTCTACTTGCTTCTCTGCCCCCTCGTTTCTATCCCCTGTTAGATTAATCAAGGTTTTTCCCATTTATTCTTCTAAAAGTTGGTGAGTTAAATATACATATTTATATTCTATTCTTTCAGTTTTGTAACCAATTTATACTGACATACTAAAAACACAGCAACCTATTTTTATGTCTTCTCTGTCCTATGGATAATTTAGAAGTTTAATTTCCAAACATGGGGGTTTCTGACTCTTTCTTTGTTGTTAGTCTCTATAGACTAGCTGCCCTGAGGCTAGACCACGTGTTTGGTTTTTTGGGTTTTTGTTTTTTTTTGTTTTTTTTTTTCATTTTGCCATGCTGAGCGGCTTGTGGGATCTTAATTGCCCGACCAGAGATTGAACCCGGGCCGCCGGCAGTGCAAGCGCGGAGTGCTAACACTGGACCACCAGGGAACTCCCCCATGTGCTGTGCTTTATGCCAGTTCCATGATTTGTTGGGACTAGCTTTATGGCCCGGTCAGCAGTTAATTTTTGTAAATATTCATGGAACTTGAAAAGAATATGTATTTTTCTGTAGTTTTCAGCTGAGTGCAAAGCTATATGCATGTTCAATAGGCCAAGTTTGCTAGTTGCACTCTGAACCTTCCGTATCTCTTCCTGATTTCAGCTGCTTGTTCTGTGTTCTATTTGTTACTGAAGGGATGTGTGCGATGCTTTCCCACAGAACTTGATGGTGACTGAATTCATGTTCTTACGTTGTGTTTCCTGAGTTATTTTTCTTCCAGGGGAGGCCCGGGTGGCCGCTTGTTTGTAGCCTGGCAGCCCCTGGCCCTGCGGGCTCCCCCCGTTTTGCTCCTGCTGGGCCGGCTCTGTCGGGAATTGGGTTCCAGCTTAGCCGCAGGCGAGGTTCTGCTCTCTCCCCATCCCTGAGGCCGGTTTGCTTTTCCATCTGCGTTGGGGAGGAGGGCTGCTGGGCTTTCAAGGACCCTGCACACCTCAGTGGCCTGAGAGGTTGGCAGGGGCCAGGCCAATCAGGCGAACCTGTGCTGGACCAGGACGGTGTCAGGCCACCTGGCCCGGTTCACCCCACGGGGCGGGGCTGGGGGGCGTCATCCAGAGCCGGGAAGGAGCCAGGACTGCCCTGTGGCTCCGAGCGGTGAACTGGCTCGGAGGTGAACCCGCGCGTCCCTCTCCTGGGTCGGTCTTTCATTCAGGGGCTGGTTTTAATGTTAACGGAATTGCATTATGCCTTTTTCAGTAAACTTTTAGAACAGTTTTAGATTTCCAGGAAAATTATGAAGATAGTGTGGCGTGGTCCCCACACCCCGCCCCCAGTCTCCCCTCCTCTTAACGTCTTGTCCCAGTGAATGAACCAACACTGATACATTTGTATTAACTAAAGTCCATTCTGTGTTCAGATGCCCTTAGTTGTTTCACTTGATGTCCTCCTTTTTCTGTTCCAGGGTAGTATTAAGGAGCCAAACGTGGGTCCACTCGCCTGCACACAGTAAAGCCAGTCTACTGACAGCAGGCCGTGGTGAAGGAATGCGCAGCGCTCGTTGCAGGCGCCAAGCAAGGAGTCCAGGGCAGCTGGTGCTCGGAAGACCCAAACTCCCTGATGGCCTTCAGGGAAGGGTTTTTGAAGACAGGGTGATCGAGGGGGCGTTGTCGGGTTCCTGATCAGCGGGTGCACATTCTTCTGATTGGTTGGTGGTGAGGTAACTGGGAGGCAACACCGTCAGCCTCTGGTTCTAACTGACCTGGAGTCTACGTGCTTGTGGGCAGCATACATAGCTTCTCCCACCTGGAGGAGGCTTCAGTATCAGCGAAACAGCTCAAAGACATGGCTCCGTGTTATCGATAGCCCTTGAGGAGGAGATACAGGTGCCTTTGTTTAATGGCGAAACTATTATCACTTTGCCTTGCTTGACTATTTTTGTTTGTCTCTGCATTTTCTCACTTCTCTGATTAAATGTATTCTTTGGAACTTAGGGAAGGCCTAGGAGGCTAAAGTTTTTCTACAAACAAGAGGCAGGTGGAGGGGATGTGCGGGGGGCGGTGTCTGTCCCAGGAGGGCCCCACAGGGTCTTGCTCGTTGCAGTGTCACATCGCATCCGTCCGTCATGTCCCCTCAGGCTCCCCTGGGCTGTGACGGTTTCTCAGACATTCTTTGTCTTTGATGACCTTGACAGTTTTGAGGCGTGCTGGCCAGGTGTGTAATGGCCCTCAAATGGGGTGAGTCTGATGTTCTCAGGGTTAGACTGGGGTTACGGGCTTGGGGCGGAGACCCCAGGGGCAGGCTGCCCCTCTCACCTCGTCTCAGCACATCCTGGGCACCTGCTACCAACTCGACCCGTCGCTGCTGAAAGTGACCTCAATCCCCTGGGTGGGGGCTGGCATCAGTCAGCCTTCCCCACTCGTTTTTACCCTGCTAACTCCTGTACCACACTGTGTGCTTCGACAGGAAGTCACCAGGCGGAGCCCACGCTGAAGGGGCGGGGTGTTTGCTCCATCTGCGTACGTGGACCCCTCTGCGTGGCAGATCCGTCTCTTCCCCCCACTCACTTATGGGTTTAAACCATGTACCCTGGCGTGGACTCATGGGTTATTCTCCAGCACGACATTGCTCACGTTGGGCCAGGTTTGGGAGCTCAGTCAGTGGCTGCTACGTCCCTTTCTCATGCCCCATCATTGTGGGTTCGGTTTGTTATTCAGCATTTCCTTATTTCCAGGCTCATCTTGTATATTTCCTGCCGCAGCCATCGGTGAGTTCCTCCTGATTGGTGAATTTTGCTTACTTATTGAACTTTATTTCCGCTCACTGTATGAGGCATTAACTGCAGGAGAGAGAACCCGGGCAGAGTGTCAATCTCCCATCTGAGCCTGGAAGTTCTGGCCAGGTGCAGCCCCTACTGTCTGGCCCCCGTCCTGGGCGGGTGAGGGAGGGGGCCAGGAGGTGTGATGGGGAGTGCCTGACTCCCCTTCTTGGGCCCCACGGCCCGTGCCTGGTGGACACGTGTGGACAGAGGCTGACTTCTGGCCGACAGACCCTAGAATCTAGGACTCCTTTGAGAGAATCAGGGGTTTGGCCTCCTGGACACAAGAGCCCAGGGCCCTCCTGTGGGCAAGCTCTCTCTGCAGCAGTTCTGCTCAGCTGCCGGTGGAACCCACAGATTGAAGCAAATTAAAGGTCAGCACTTGGGCGGGGCTCGAAAGCCGGTCGGCAACACATTAACATTTGCCTTTCCAAGAAGCCCTTTTTGCACTGGGCACTTGGGAGAGAGAGCCAGGGAGAGGGAACGGCAGGAGCCGTGCGCAGGACCCCCCCCAGCCCCTGGGTCTCCTGCTGCAGCAGGGCGGCAGCCAGGAGCTTCTGCCAGGGCCTCGCCCTGTCCCCTCCCAGCCTCAGGCCTTTCCCCAGCCAGGCCGGGCCCTCCTCCCCTTCCCGGCATCGTCCTTTGCCCTCCGCAGCATAAATCTCAATGCACTCACTCAAGGGTGCAAGAAACATTGTTTATTTTGTAGAAATCAAATTAAACGTCACCTCCCATATGCCTCATCTTCGGAGCTGAGAAAAGTCACCCTGGGCACCACTGGGGCCTGGAGGCTGGTGCTCGGCCCTGAATGGGGGCCCTGGGGCACAGCCAGGCCCCACCCTCAGGGACAAGCGATGTGACAGCGCAGAGGATTCTGGGTGCAGGACTCTGGTTCTCCCCCAAGCCTCAAGCAGCAGAGTTAAGACCCACTAACGGCCACAGCACCGCCGCTGGATCCACCCCCAAGCCCCCTCCTCAGCTCCAGCTCCCACGGTGCCGCAGGGACCACTGTGTGGTCCGCCCCAGCTCTGTCCTTAGACAGGCATAAACCTCTGCTGAGCCAGCTTGGGACCACCCGGGCCTCACACCCTCACCGCCTCACCTCGGGGGGCCAGTCTGGGGGCAGGGCCGGTGGACGGGAGGGATGGCCCCACCGGGAGCTGGCTTCAGCTCCCCGGGCGGGGGTGGAGACCCTCTGCTGTCCGTCCCAGGACAAGCTGTGCGCACCAGGCTGGGCGCGTCTCCTCTCCAGCGCTGGGCCTCCTGAGCACTGGGTCAGTGCCCCGCCTGGACCTCGCTGCTGCCTTCCACCGCAACCGGCGGTCCTCGGGGACACGGGCGTTCCTCTTTCTGCCGCAGCTCAGCCTGGCCCGGGGAGGGCTCGGAGGACGCGCGGGGGTGGGGCAACAGGGAGGACGCTCGGGTATCGAGCCCGAGGGCAGTCCCAGACCTGCCGCGGGCCACCCCTCCTGCTTTGGCGTCTCCCGGGCTCCGACTAAACAGGCTTCTGCCACGTGACCCTCTCGGGGCCAATCGCAGCGGCCTGATCCGGCACGCGCTGGTTGGCTCAGGCCTTCCAGGGCGGGGGCGGGGGTGCGGACGCCAGGGGTCCGCGCGTGTCCCCGACGCCTCGACTCAGCACCCGGGTCTAGTGGCACTGGGCTGGGTCCTGCCTTGAGGCCCTTCCATCCTCCGGGCCACGCAGATGTTGACCGACACTGGCAGGCATTGCAGCAGCCCGAGCCCATCCCCAGTCCCGCCCCCAGCTCGGCCTCTCATCCTGGCCTCCCGCATCCCGCCTCCGATCCCGCCCCCAGCCGAGCCCCGCGGCTTGAGCTCCCCCCAAATCCCGCCTCCAGTCCCC
>NW_006795769.1:1093218-1095532 GCF_000442215.2 Lipotes vexillifer | reverse complement strand
CCCCCCGCCCCAGTCCTGTCCAAGCCAGGCTCCCCACCCAGTTCGACCCCCTCAACCCCGTCCCTCGGCCCGAGCGCGAGCCCGGCTCCAAGAGACCCACGCTTCATCCGAGACGCTACCCCTCCTTTCGGACCTGACGGGAACCGGCTGACGCCCGAGTGGAGCAGGTTCTCAATTGTGTGGACAGGTGGCCCAGACCCAGGGTTCACCGAGCCCCGCTGGCTGCGACTGTGGACGGCAGGATTGTCTAGCTGCGGATTAGCACAACTAGACAAAATGGTCCTTTATTGCCAGATCTTTAAAAATGTGTCCTGACAGCCTTGATGGTTAAGTGGCTGGTGACTCGTACAGCTGGGCGAGTGCAGGGCGCCTGAGAGGAGAGACAACAAATCCAAGCAGAGTGCTGCCCCGGGCTGGCTGCCCACAGGGACCAGGGCGAGGACCTGCCTGCCTGCGCAGTGGAGGACGTCTCTGGGGGGGCCAAGTATCAAAGCGTGCTCTGCTTTGTCAAAATAGAGTTAACTGTTCTGGAAGGAAGGAGACTCTGTGAAGAGGCAGTGTGGTCCTAAAGCCAGCCCAGGGGCAAGGGCACGGTCGGCAGAGTCCCAGTGCCACTCTGAAGTGCTCAGCTGGCTCCTGCCTCAGGGCCCTGGCGCTGCTGTTCCCTGCCTGGAATGTGCTCCCACCAGAGGCCCACGGGGCTCCCTCCTTTCTTCGTTGGGGCCTGTCTGCGCATGTCACCTCGTCGGGGGTGAAAGAGCTACCCTACCATCGTCTCTGCCCCCTTATCCTGCTCAGTTTCCTACACGGAAGAAACCACCACCTGACATTATGTGTTTATCATCTGGCCACTGGAGCAATCAGTCCCAGGAGGAAGGGACCTCAATTACCCCCGGTGCCTAGAACAGAGCTCTGCACAGCACGGGGGCTCAGCAAGCCTGAAGTGAACGAGTGCCTCTCCCTGGAGTCCTGGGAGCTGGCAGGCCAAGGGGTCTGCCCCACCAGGCACTGAGGAAGGGCTGGCTGAGGTCCCAAGGGAAGGCGATCCAGGTCACCGGCACACCTGGCTCATTGCTCAAGACTGAGATGAGTCCAGGCCAGGCTGGGGGTGGGGGCCTGTTTGGGGTGCCCTCCTAAGAGGAGCTATGCTGGGGGTGGTGGCTCGCACACCCCAAAGCCAGAATTGGCTACAAGGGCTTCTGTCCAAGTTCTGAGGCAGAGGCAAAGGGGCAATGGGTGCAGGGCAGTACTCTGGGCACAGCTCGGTGGGGACGGAAAGAGGGATGGGGGTGGGGAAGGGGACAAGGGTGTTCTTCCTGTTTGCTGAGACTGGGCGGGTTCTGCTGGAAGGCTCCCGTGTGTTCTCAGCCAGCAGCGTGAGCAAGGTCACAGATACCACTTTCCTGGAGAGAGGCCCCCAGAAATGGAGGTCAAACAAGGCCTTTCTGGGGACACAAGTGGCCGTGGCATCCCAGGGTGGGGTCGGGGTACCCCAGGCCCGGCTTCAGAGCCAGCAGGTCCCACGGGCACCTCGTCAGACCTCAGCCTCGACAGGCAGGCGTGGGACACAGGGGCCTCCCTGAGGGCACAGGGAGGAGGGATGGCACCACCAGACCAACGACGGGCAGGACCTCAGGGCTGAGCCTTAGCTCCCCGCTGGGCCCAAGCTGTGGCCAGCACAGTGGGACCTGGGCCCCAGGGCCCGGTATAGCTGTGGGGCAGGAGAGGCCTGGGATGGGGCCTGTACTGCAGGTGGGAGACTTGGGGGGAGGGGGTGCTGAGGAAGGGGCCGGGCTGCATTTCAGGGGGAGATGACTCTGGCCGGGACTTCCTGAGGGAGAAAGGGCGGCGGGGAGCCCCTGCAGCGGCCCCAGCAAAAGGGGAAGGTGTTCCCAGCTGGCCGGGTGCAGGGGCTAGTGGGGGTCGTCCAACAGGGCCCAAAGGGTGTGCATCCCGGCCCTCCCGCCATGACCCCGGCTGCACCCTGCACCCCCATCGCCTCCCAGGGAAATCAGGGCTCTGGAGGGAATGGCCACACGCATTAAATCACTGTGGTGTTTATTGGCTGTGACTCCATCCAGAGAGAACACACGCAGCTGCCCCGACATGCAGGAGGAAGCACAGGCGCCGGGACGGACGGACAGAGGACAACCACGGTCTACACTAAGCTCGGCTGCTCGGGCGCCCCACGCGCTGGGGACAGGATGCGGGGTTTCTACGAGACGACGCCCTGTCTGCTCAGAGCTGGCTTTTTAAAGTGTGAAAACAGGCGTTTAAAAAAGACGAGGAACCGGGGGGTGTCGGGGCGCAGCGC
>NW_006795769.1:1087393-1093161 GCF_000442215.2 Lipotes vexillifer | reverse complement strand
CTGGGGGTGGGGGTGGGCGCCAGGGGTCGGTATTGCCGTCTAGTCGTTATGGCTTCTCTAAGGAGCTGGGGAGGGCCGCGCCCCGGGCCCGCAACACTGGACACGAGGAACTTTCGCTGTGGACAGAAAGGGCCCCAGGGACCGAGGTGATGGGCTTTCTGCCGAGATAAAACTCCTCAAACACAGAAGACCTCATTTACCTGAGATTCGACATATTGTGATGCAAATTACACAAGGGCAGAGGCCAAGGGGGAGCTGGGAGGTCCGCGGTCATTTCCGTGCAACCGGGCGGGCTCTGCGGCTGGGACGACCCCCTCGAGGGCCTGCAGGGAGCGGGGCCGGCCTTCTGCGCCACACCCTCCTGCCGGTGCGCAGCGCTCGGCCCGCAGGGCTCTGGGCCTCCTCCCCGGTTCTGGGTGAAGGTGTGGGTGTTCGGAGGGTGAGGGCAGGGCGTCCCCCGAGCAGCCTCGGAGGGGACAGGAGGTGCCAACCAGGGAGGTGAGTGTGCCGGGCTCAGCTGGGCTCCCGGACGCCGGAGAGCTTGAGCGGCAGCGGTGTGGGAGGGACGGGGGTCTGAGAGTGCCCCCCCCAAGCCTGTCGCTTTCTCGCCCTTCGTGGAGAGGAGAACGGGCCCCAGCAGGTCCTAAGAGGCAAAGCCTTCCCGAGGGGGGGCCGAGGAGGCGGCGGGAGGACGGACACAGGTGGACGAAGAAGGGAAGGGGTGCAGATGCAGAGCGGTGGACGGCGGATTCAGCAACCCGGGCGTCGGTGCGGGGTAGGTCTTGGGGTCCAGGCTGACCCCGGGGGCCGAGCCCCGGGCGCCAGCTGCTCGCCCCTCCCAGCCCCCACCCCGGCCTCGCGACCGCGCCCCCTGCTATGGCTGTGCTTCCGAGTGTGGGCCCCACAGGCGCCCACCAACGCAGGGCCGGCCCTTTCGGTGTCCCTGGCCACGGGCCCTGCTGGGTGGGCGGTGAAGGGAGGAGCGAGAAGGGGCTTCCCAGGCTCTGGGGCAGGTCCAATCCACCCGCTGCCGGAGGAGCCCGTGCGCTAGTCCCCGGGGCCTGCGAGCCAGACCGCGGGGTCCGTGGGGGCCCGGGCGCCCCTCCCTCGCAGGTGGTGGCGATGGCGGTGCGGGGCTGGGGTGAGGGGCGGGCGGAGGCTCCGCAGGCTTGCGGGGGCCGGGCAGGCGGACAGACCTAGGGCTATGGCTTATGTTGGCGTTGGGGGGCTGCACTCTGCTCCCGACATCCCTTCAGGCGCCCCCGCGGAGGGCAGGACGGGGTGGGCGAGGGGGCGGGGCTCCGGGCCAGCTCCAGGGGCGTTACTTCTTGAATATGTCCTGCAGCGGCCCGGGCAGGTACCTGATGGCCGCGTCCAGGATGCTTTCCTCCTCTGCCTCCGGCTCGTCCCCGCAGCCCGGCGGGACGGCCCGCTTGGGCCGCGTCAGGCTGCCCTCCGCGCTGGCCTCCATGGCGGCCTGGGCCTCGGCCTCGCGTTCCTCCCTCCTCTTGATGCCGTACTGCGGGGGACAGGGCGGCCGCGCTCAGGCGGGCAGCTCCCGGCCCCGGGAGGGGCGCTCTCGCGACCCGGGCGGGCGAGACCCACCCTCGCTGGCGGGATCGGCCGAGGGGCCTCTGGAGGCAGCACCTGCGGCTGAGAAGGCGCGGGCGGGAGCGGACGGGCACCAAGACCCCGGCAGGGCGGTCCCCACCCCGGAGGCTGGCGGCGGGGGCGGGGGCGACGGCGGGAGCCCGGAGGGGGACCCCGCTGAGGGTGGAACCGCGCGAGGGAGCGGGGGAGGGGGACGACGAAAGTCGGGGTTCTCCGTGGGGGCGGGGCGCTGAGGCGGTGGCCCCGCCCCCCCGCGGTCCCGCCTCCCGCGGAAGTGGGCGCAGGCCTCAGCCCGCCTTGGGCTGCGGTCCCGGAGCGGAGGGAGCCGGGGCAGAACGCCTGCCCGCAGCGGCGGAGAAGCCGGTGTTCTGCGGCTGGCGGGCCCCACGCAGCCCAGATCCTGGGTCCGGCGACACGTGGCCACACCCTCCTGCCTGGCCAAGTATCCCCGGATGCCACCAAGACCCCAGTCCCTGGAGGGTCACTCTGTATGCTCCGTGCCCGGCGGCCACTTCCAGGTGGATGTCCTGGAACCCCATCTAGGTGTGCCCTCAGCAACACCCCTGGGCACTGCTGAGCGCCCCCAATTCTGGTTTCCTGCGTGTGTCTCTGCCCTGAGCCCTCTCCCAAATCTCCCCTCATCAGTGGATTGAATGGTGTCCCCCCAAAATTCATGTCACCTGGAACCTCAGAATGTGACCTTATTTGGAAATAGGGTCTTCGCAGATATAATTAGGTAAGAATAGAGACGAGCTTTTCCTGGGCCCTAAATCCAAAGAGAGTTTCCCTGTTAGAGAAAGAAAAGGATGCACAGAGTAGAAGGTGAAAACGGAGAAAGGGTTCGGAACGACGTTGTCACAAGCCAAGGACACATGCATTGCCGGAAGCCCCCAGAAACTAGAAGAGAGAAGAATTCTCCCCCTCAGGTTTCAGAGGGAGCACAGCCCTGCTGACATCTTGATTTGGGGCTTCTAGCCTCCAGAACTGAGGAAGTAAGTTTCTAGGAGATGAACCCCCACCTCTGCCAGGCCCATCAGCATCCTCACCAGCCCTCCCGGATGAACAGAGCACTGATGCGTGTGCGCCTGCAGTCATGAGGCCATGAGACCAGGGAAACACCTCCTGCCCTAGGGCTGGTGGGAACCAGGTGGGACCAAGCTGGCCTGGTGCGTTGGGGGGCAGGTCACCCATCTCGGGGGCAGGGCTCAGGACCCGCCCAGGCTGGGGAGAGGGGTGCCCCTTGGCCAGGTCTGAGGTCCTGGCTTACACATTAGGGAATGTCTGGGAGCAGAAGCATTGATGAGGTAAAGAGGAAGCACCGGGGAGCACGTGTGGGTGTCAGCGATGGTGGATTATCCGTTATTGACAGGCTGCAGAACGCTCCTGGGGAGCACACAGTGCAGGACTGCTGGCCCTGCACAGGCAGCCTGAAGGCCCCTGTGCACCGGGAACAAGAGCCAGGAGCAGGGAGAGGGTCTCCACGCGGGGTCGGGGGCGTAGGGCACCAGAGTATATTCTGAGCAGCGGCACGCTACCCAGAGGGCCTCCCCACTGAGCACCGTCAGGTCATCTCAGGGCAGAGAGCGCGACAAGCCGACCAGACTGCAGCCACTCGGGTGGACGGGCCCTAGGAGCACGGCCCTCCTCCCGGGTCACCACACCTGCTGCGACCTCCTCACCACGTCCCCCCCCCCCCGGGGGGGGGGGGGCTGTGGTGGCCGAAGCCCACACACACTCACAGCAAAGGTGCACATGCTCAGGGGAGCACACGGTGCTGGCGGAACGGCCGGGTGACAATGGCACACACGTAAGAGCGGGAACATGCGGTATGTGGTCGAGCAGAGGGGCCTCCCTGACTCGGGGTTGGGACGGGACCTGTGTCAGGTTCTCCCCTCTAGGGTCCAGGAAGGAGACTCCAGGCCCCAACCCAGCTGCTCCAGAGGCTCAAGATCATTCCGAGGCTAACGCCACTCTGGGCACACCTGAGGGCCACCTTACTCTCTGGGGTGCCGCCCAGAGCCTGGCTCTGATGTGGTCTGGCTGAGAGCCGGCTTGGACGCCCCCCATCCTCCCCAACCACTGAGACAGCAGGGCCCCACCGCACACCCTGTGGCCGGGAGGGAGCCCAGGGCGGCCGGCACCCTGGGCAATGCGGTGCTCCTTACCGGTGGGAATCCGTATGTGCCCACACCTGTTACTCTCAGCACAAACCTGGGATGTGGGGGCCGGACCGACTCGGACCCACCAGCTGGGCGCTGGCTTGAGGGTGGTTGTGGCTCGAGGCTGCGGAACGTGGGCAGCTGGAAGCACCAAACCTGGCAGTGCGTGCGCAAACCAGAAGGTGGGTATGCAAATCAGGAAGAGCTTATGCAAATGCCGCAGGTGGGCCAGCCTCCCCGCAGACCTGGACCCGCGCAGCGCAGCGCAGCGCCTGCCGGCGCGTGAGTTAAGTCCCGAATGCAGACGAGGTCGCCTGGGGAGCCGGGCGCCCAGACGACGCGTGACCCCGGCCTGGCCCCTAGGCCCCCATCTGATGGACTCCCGCCCCGACCCGATGGGGCCCTGTACGGCGCAGCTCGATGGGATCCCGTGCCATGCAGCTCTGTACCCTCTTCTCTGACCAGCCATGAGGTCGGGGGGTGGGTGGGGAGACACGGCACCAGGAGAGGCTGGAGGAAGTGGGTCTGGAGCCCCGGGGCCAGCGAGGGCCACTCGGGGAGCCACACCTGAAGGCCAGGGTTCCCACGTGTGGGGAGCAGGAGGGCCGTAGGGGGTTGCCTAAGCACGCCGGGTGGAGAAGGGCTCTGAGGACATGGGTGTCCCACGGACTTCGCGGGGGCAGGGCCTGGGGGCGTGGGGAGGGGGAGGGGTCGGTGGGCAGGGGCGCCAGGCGCTGAGCTCCCCTCAGAGTCGGGACAGCCGGGGCTAGGGGTGTGCTCTGGCCTGCACCCTGCACCGCCAGGGGGGACCTGGGGCTCCTGGGGCTCCAGCGTCCAGAATGCAGCAGGCCTGTCCTGAGCTGCCTCTGACCCACGAGTGGGGGCAGCTCACCATCGCCCCCTTCCCTGCACACTCCCAGGCCTGGCCCAGTGGCCACCGCCTTGGTTACCTCTGCAGTCACCCAGGAAAGGCCCCCACCCGGCGGACTCAGCTGTGTGGTGGTCGGGGGGGCCCCAGCAGGCGTCTGTGCGCTCCCCAACACACCCCACACCGTCCCTGCAGGCCGCCCTCCAGGAACGGGCCCTGGCGCACTAGGCCCGCCTAAACCCCCGACAGCAGGAGAACTGCTCTGGCAGGGCCGGTGAGGAAACCTGGGCCCAGCCAGTGCGTGAGGTGTGGGCCAGCTCTGACCCCTGCCCTGGCCACTGGACTCAGCGGACACCACCCCGGCCCCTGGGCGGCCCAGATCAGACCCCGGATGTGCACAGGAAGCAGGCCCGGGCCCGGTGGGATGAGGCCTGCCGCTGCGGCTGGTGGAGCCATGGTGGGTCTGGGGGTTGGCGGGGTTTATAGGAGCAGCCCGGGGCCTGAGCAGGCGGTTCAGAAGCGAAGGCGCTCACCCGCCCAACGCGGGCCCCAGATGGCGGGGTGCTCGTCTGGGGAAGCAGGACCCCTACCCAGGGGACCCACGGGGCACAGGCTGGAGGGCCCTGGGGCTCTGCCAAGGGGTGCAGCCTTCCGTGTGGCCGCCCCGGAAGCTGGGGTCCTGAGGACAGGGGGGCACATGATCCATCGCCCGTCCCTGGCTGGGGGGTGGGGGTGGGTGAGGGTCACCCTGCCCCCTGGCCTCACATGGAGCCGCAGGACCTCAGCTGCCCTCAGGGTGGGGCACATCCCCACTTCCACTGGGACTCACTCTGTGACCTTTAAGTCCCACTAGATGTCCCAGAGGACGAAGAGGACCCTGGAGCTGATGCCTATTCACTCATCACTCATTCATTCATGCATTCACACACTCATTCACTCATTCATTCACTCACACACTCACTCACTCATTCACTCACTCATTCACTCATTCACTCACTGCTAGCTCAGCATCCAAGCCCAAGTGCAGGCAGGCAAAGCACCTGCCCTCCCCGTGAGGGCAGGACAACTAACAGCTCAGAAGTAAAAAGTATGAGCACGTCAGGTGAAGGCAGGTGCAGAGCAAAATAAAA
>NW_006795769.1:1074038-1087383 GCF_000442215.2 Lipotes vexillifer | reverse complement strand
GGGGGCGGGGAGGAGCCTCAGGGAGGTCCAGAGGGGAGCAGTCAGCCATGCAAAGGCCCTGGGGCAGCGGGAGCCCCGTTGGGGGTGGGGAGAGGTCACCGCACACGTAGGGCTGGGGCCCTGGGAGAAATGGGGGCCACTGGCGGGTGTGGAGAGAGGAGGAACAGAAGGGCCTTTCCTATTAAAGGCAAAACGAGCAGAGTGTGTTATGAACAGAAACCCGCACTGTCAGCACCCGCCCCCACCCACACCCTGGCTGAGCCTTGGCCCCAACCTACATGCATAACTGAGCCCCTGGACAGCTCCCGAGGCTTGGGGCAGGGGCTCACCGGGCAGCTGGCTCCCGAGGGGGGAGACTGGGGAAGCCGCGCCCACAGCGCCACACCCCCAGGGGGCTCCGACCTGGCCACACACTGTGGCCTGTTTTGGGGGCTCGAGGGCGGGACAAATAAGTTCACCCCCCAGGATTCCCCACCAGGTGTCGCCTGGGGCTGAGCCATGGCTGGCAGGCTGGCCGGACACAGATGGACAGTGGACAGACGGACCTCCCCATCCTTCCCCCCCCATCTCTCGGTCTCTGCCCCACCCTCGGGGCTACCCCCCATTACTCCCCTCTCAGAAGACACTCTGCCTGGGCGGCTCTCACTCTGTCTCTGTCTCTCTGTCTCTCTGTTTCTGTCTGTATCTCTGTCTCTGTCTCTCTATCCTCTGACTCCCCTGAGCCCTGTCCTCCATTTCCCGATGGCTACGCTGATGTCCCCCAGCACAGCCTGAGTGGGGTCTGGCCGTCTCTGCTGTCTGACCCATGGTGCGCACTTTCTGGCTCTTCCGCAAACAGCTCAAAAAGCCTTGAGTCCTCAACTCAGGACGGCAGCAGGGCTGGTCCTGGGGGTGGGGGGCTCACGAGCTGCCATCCCAGCAAAATCAACTCGAACTTTCTGCAGGTCCCAGGGAAGGTGTCCGTGTCCAGTGACCAGTGCGGGAGCATCAGGGTGAGTGGCCCCCATGCCCCCATCAATGTGGGGGACCCCTTGTGGGCTCAGAGACCTGCAGGCACCCCGCCTGTGCCCCCACCTCAGCTTCTGCGTCAGGCTGAGGTGCTGAGACACCAAGTAGGTGGGAGGGCTCTGCGGTCTGAGCCGTCCCGCCCTGAAGCCCGGGCACCTTGGCTGGTGCCCCTAGGGCTGGGGCCTGTGGAGGTGCCCTCGGGAGGCCCCCACCGCCCCCCACCTGGCCCCCTACCCACCGATTTCATGCCCAATGTCTGGGAGCACTTCCCTTGGGCCCAGAGACAGGGGTGTCGGGGTCAGGGGCCAGGACAGAAGCAAGCGAAGCAACATCCCCCAAACTGAGTTCCCCACCTGGGCCCCAGACCCAGTGACTGGAATCGAGCACCTTCGATGGAGGGGCCTGGCCTGTGCGGGGCCAAGGGTGGCGGGCGAGCCCCGAGACGGTGCGGACCTTGGGAGGCCACGTGGCTCAGGGACGCCCTGGGCTCCTAGGGAGGGCTCCTGTCCTCCACCTGGCGCCCAGCCCAGCCCACCCCGGACAAGGCCAGAGCTGCTGCCCCACACTTGCCCTCTCCCGGCCTCTCCAGCCCTTCTGACCCAGGCGCTGGATGGGCAACTGAGGCTGGGCGGTTGACATGCCCCTGGGGCACAGCCCACCTGTGGCCTAGCTGCCGACTCAGCCTCATACACCCGCCCCTGCTCTGGGCCTTGGTTTCCGCACCTGGAACGATGTTCTCACTGCCCTCACGCACAGGGGAAGGTCGCTCAGATGGTTCTGGAAAAGGTCGTGGCCTCCAGCTTGCAGCCAGCCCCCAGCCAGACCTCACAGCTCGCAGGCCCGCTCCCCCAACACCCTGCCTGAGGCCCACCCAGGAGTGGTGAGGTGCCTCCCCCACCCATGACGACCCATCCACCCAGGGCCTGCCTGTGGGCCAGCCCCTGACTGCGCTGCGCCCCGCTCTGGGCGGGCCTCCGCCGGGTCCTCTGGGGCAGCCCCGGGGCCGGCAACAGGAAAAGCTGGGCTAGGGTTGACCCCGCGTGAGGAGCCCGGGAGCACGGGAGCGGGTCCCCGCCGTCAGGCCCAGGAGGACTCGGGGCCGCGCAGAGTGAGCCCCGTCCCGGTGAGCCCGTGTGGCAGGCGTGCACCCTGGGGTGCGGGGACCCTGGCGGCCTGTGCCCCTCCCGCCGGACCACCCCAGGGTCTGCGCTAGAGCTGCAGGGGAGGGGGGCGAGGGGCCCCGGCGGCAGCACCGCGCCCCCGACCCGCGCGCGCACCTTGTCGCGGATGCCCTGGCGCACGGCCTCGCGCGCGGCCTCCATCCTGGCGAACTTGGCCTTGCGCTCCTCCTCCTCCTGCCGCAGCGCCTCCTGCCGCTCCTCCTCCTTCTTGGCGGCGTCAGGGTCCTTCTCCTCGTCGCCCCCGAGCATCTTGCCCACGTCCTTGGTGGCCCCTGGGCGCAGGGGGGCGGCAGTCAGGCCGGGCCCGCCCTCTCCCCGCCCCGCTCCCGGCCAGCAGGGCGGCGGCCTCAGGCCTCTGGGCCGCGGCTGCGTGCGCGGCGGTGCGTGCGCGTGAGCTCCTGGGGTGGAGCGTGTGTGTCTGCCGGTGTCTGAGGGCAGCTGTGCGTGTGCGCGCGCGCGCGCGCGTCTTCTCCGGGCCCGAGTGCAGCAGAGGCTCAGCCTCCCCAAGGGGGCAGCGTGGCTGAGAGCACGGCTGTGTGGGCTGAGGCGCCAGGGACAGGCGCCAGGCGTCTGGCGGGCTCTCGGTCACTGGGCAGGGCTGGGGGCCGGCCTTGGCCCAGAACTGCTGGCAGCTGCATGTGGCAGCACCAAGGCCATAATTTCTCTGCCTCGCCAGCTCCACTTTTCTCGTGAGCTCCTGGCTCACAGGCGACAACAAACACCTTCCCGGATGCCCTCTCCGGCTCGGCCCCCGGGACAGACATGCGTAATTACTGCCTCAGAGCGTGGTCCTGGCCCGCGGTGGCCCCAGCCCCACTGCACCCGGGTGCACGGGCGTCATGGGGAGGGGAGAGCAGTGGTTAGCGCGCCCAGCCCCTGCGGCCAGTCCCCCAGAAGCGCCCCGCACATACCCACACACGGCCGATAGGCGTGAGGCCAGCGCCCCGTCACCCCTGCACACCCCCTGGGAACCAGCCACGCTCCTGAGCGGACCCCGGGCCAGGTTGCTGCCCTGTGACCGCCGTCCTGTCCCCCGCCTCTCCAGCCACCGGTCTCTGCAGGTCCCGCCTCTGTCCTCTCATCCCGTGATGGTTCCTCCCAAGCGCGGCCCAAGGCTAGCTGAGTCCGCGCCTCGGGAACAAGCCGCGAGGTGGGTGTGTGGCTGCTGACACCACCACCCCTCTACGCCCATATCCAGGGGTGCCCCCTTCCCCGCCCTGGCTTCGGGGCCCGGCTCTGTCCTGCCCGCTTCTCTCGGAGTCTCCACTGCGCTGTCCTCAGTGCTCCAGCGACTCCTGTTCTGTTCTGAGGCTGCACAGGTCCGTGCGGCACGGAACCTGGAGAGACTCCCTGCCCTGCAGACACCTGCACCAATGATGCATCTGCCGGTTCCTCAGGAGTGACACCCCTCCGCCGTGTGGGCAGAGGGAACCATTTGGTGGGTTGAGTGCTCTGGGCTGAAAACTAGACGTCCGTGGGCCGGGCCACGCCTGCACCACGTGGGCCTTCCTAGCTGCTGAAACTACTACAGGGTCGCAGGGTAGTTGCCACCACAGTCACTGCAGCAGGGATGGGGAGCCCGCCTGGATGGGGCTCGGCCGATGGCGCAGATACAGACGCTAACAGAAAACCAAGAGCCTCACGTCAGTTTCTACCCACATCTGCAGAATTCTGCAAAGGAGATTTCAAGCCAGTGGCTCAAGGAAACTGGTCACGTGCAGGGCTGCTGATACACTGTCTCATCGCTCCCTGGACGAGGGGCCGGCATCTCCCCACCTCTGGGGCCGCCGTCCCCAGCAGGCGGTGGGGGAAGCAGGGGCCAAGCCACAGTCCGCGAGCAACTGCCACCTTCCCAGCCTCCCTGGCCGGCGGGCCAGCTTCTACGCAAATCTCCCCCTTGAACAAGCTCGTTCACGCTAAAGTGAGAGTGACTGATAGCTCTTTCTGCCCCCTGGAGAGTACTGGCATCTTAAGGCAGAGGTGGGTGAACCAGTCTCGTCTACATCTCTCTCCCAAGAGGGAAAGTGGGTGGAGGCTGGGGTGGGGGCTGGAGGGGCCTCCCTGCCTGGGTGGTCTGGGGCCCCAGACCTGCTCCTCCAACGTGCTGTGTGGGCTCTGGGCCTAGTGGTCCAACAGGCGTTTACTGAGCACCCGCTGTGTGCTGAGCTCTGCACACCAGGAGCCCCACCCCAGACCAGGGGTCTGGCCCTGCCCCCACTGGAGCGCTGGGCTGCGCCCCCCCCCCCAGAGGCAGAGAGGGCCCGGGGGGAGCTACCGCAGCACGCGGAGGGGACTCTGGAGGCCGATGGTCTCTCCACGGCCAGGGCGGGGCACCCATGCTCACTCGACCGCGGTGTGGACGCCCCGGCACCAAGATCGGCACCGACGCTGCGGGCCCTCCCCCGCGGCCCCCGCCCTTCGCCCGACCCCGCCTCCGCACGCGGCCCCCGCACCGTCCCCACACGGTGCCCAAGGCTGGACCGAGAGCCGCAGCCCAAGCCTCCTGAATCCCAGGCGGGGGTCCCGCAGCCGGCCGCGCCGGCCACGTAGAGGTGTGGGCACAGGGGCTGACCCCACCGCTGCCCTGGCTCTTCTCGGAGCCTCAGCTTGCCGGTGACTAGCGGGGAGGGGGGCGCCGGGGCGGGGGCGGCGGGTCCCAGCCCTCCTTGACAATCAGTCAAAGCCCCAGGGACGACCTCAGTGCAGGATGAGGTGGCGGCACCTCTCTAACCCTGGAGTAGGTCCCATGCTAGGGTGCGGGTTACGCAGAAACCCAACAGCTAGGGAGAGCTTTCTAGAACAGCGTTAGCGGGGTGCCCGCACAGGGGGAGACGGGGTCTGCCCACACCCCGGCCTGTGGATGGTGGACAGGAGCTGGCCCGGGCCTGCCCTGGCCTCCGCCTGCCGCAGCTCTGCCCCGTCCCTCACGGCCCCCAGGTCCTCCTCCCTCCCTGACGTAATACCCACCCCGACTCTGTAGGAGATGCTAAGATGCTAAGATTTCTCTGCAGGCCTGCGGGGGGTGGGGGGGCGGGGGGCGACGTGGAGTGAGGGGCCGCGATGCTCCTACCTCAGGGCCTTTGCACCTGCCGTTCTTCCTTGTGCTGAATTCCCGAGCCTCCTCCTACTTGCTCCCAACCCAGGGTCTTTCTAGACAGGTTTTCCTGGGGCTCCTTGTGTGCACTGGTGGCCCCTGTGGTCAAAACCCTTCTCAGCACTCACCACCTTGGCTGCATCCGATTACGCTGCCTCATACATGATGGAAACGACGTCTATTTAAACAGTACGTAAATTAAAGCTGATCCCTAAAACTTCAGTTTGAAATAATTGTAGGTTTACAGAAGAGTCACGCAGGTAGTCCAAGGGCTCCTGAACGCCAGTGGCCAGCATCACCCCGTGTTGACCCTGGTACGTTCATCAAAGCGAAAATAACCTACACTGTGCCGTCAACCAAACCACAGGCTGTATTCAGATGTCACCACTTTTTCCACTAATGTCCTTTTTCTGTTCCAGGATCCAATCCAGGGTACCATGTTGCATTTAGACAAAAGTCAATTTTTTAAAAGAGAAAAATACTTTTTAAACTTGAACTAAAACTATGGGGAAAATTATGAAATTTAATGAAAAACTAAAAAACACCTAAATAAAGAAAGATACTTGTTACGCTTATGGATGGGGAGACTCCGTAATGTAATGTCTGTTCTCCACAAACTGAGTCACAGATCTGTGCAATCGCACTCAGACTCTCAAGAGCTAGAAAGGGGGGCTTCCCTGGTGGCGCAGTGGCTGAGAATCCGCCTGCCAATGCAGGGGACACGGGTTCGAGCCCTGGTCCGGGAGGATCCCACATGCCGCGGAGCAACTAGGCCCGTGAGCCACAACTACTGAGCCTGCGCGTCTGGAGCTTGTGCTCCGCAACAAGAGAGGCCGCAACAGTGAGAGGCCCGCGCACCACGATGAGGAGTGGCCCTTGCTCGCTGCAACTGGAGAAAGCCCTCGCACAGAAACGAAGACCCAACACAGCCAAAAATAAATAAATTAATTTTTTTAAAAAAAAGAGCTAGAAAGGAAATTCTGTGACAGTTGGCAAGTGAAGAGTGTTGCATAAAGAAATGCGAAGGCCCCTGGTCAGGAGACACGGCAGGGAGCAGAGGAGGTGAGCCTCCTGCCAGGAGGGGCCGCCATGCGTGGGACATAGCGTGCAGTTCTGCAGGGGAGGGAGGCAGAGTGACTGAGTGGACAGACTGCCTGCAGACCCAGGGGCTCAGACACATGGCCAGTGACAGGAGGGGCTCAGAACCCTGGAGAAGAGAACCATATTTCCCTGGGGTGATTGAGCTCCTTGTGAGAAGCATGAAACTAGACCCTCACGTGACGCCACCAATTTTTATTGATTATCAATCTGAATATGACCCCAAAATAAGGTGGGCAAAGAAAAACAGCCCTCACCACCCGCCGTCCCATCACCCAGCTTTATGGTCCTACACAGCCCGTCTCATTACCTGAAGTGACACTGTATGCCTGCTTGCTTCTTTGTGTCAGTCTCTGCCAACAGAAGGTAAGCGCCTTGAGAGCAGGGACCCTGACCAGCGCATGGCTGTCCTCCCAACACCTGCAACAGTGCCTGGCACATAGTAGGTGCTCAGCAAATATTTGGCAAATGATGAGTTTTAAACATTTAACAGCTATGTATTATGTACTCGGCCACAAACAAAACCTCAGCAAACCCTTCAGCTAACATCATAGTCTGTGAAATACTGAACACTTTCCTCAACTCAGTAACGAGCAAAGGATGCTCCCAATCCCCTTGTACTGGAGGGTCTGGCCATTGCACTAAGACAAGAAAAGAAAGAGAAGGCATGAAGGTTGAAAAGGAAGAAGTAAAACTGTCTTTGTTAACAAACAACATATCATCTGTGCAGAAAAGCCGAAGGAATCTATAAAACCACAACTAGAACAAATAAGTGAATCAAGCAAGGTCATAAGATTAATAAACAACAAACAAATGGATTGTTATATATTAGCAGCTAACAACTGGAAAATGAAATTTTAAAACAATTCCAGGGCTTCCCTGGTGGCACAGTGGTTGAGAGTCCGCCTGCCAATGCAGGGGATGCAGGTTCAATCCCTGGTCCAGGAGGATCCCGCAAGCCGCGGAGTGGCGGGGCCTGTGCACCACAACTACGCTCTGGAGCCTGAGAGCCACAACTGCTGAGGCCCACGTGCCTGGAGCCCGTGCTTCGCAGCAGGAGAGGAGACCTCAACGAGTGGTCCCCGCTCACCACAACTAGAGGGGGCCCACACACAGCAGCGAAGACCCAACACAGCCAAAAATAAATAAATAAATAAATAAATAAATAAATTTATTAAAAAGAAAAGTAATAAAAAATAAAAACAATTCCATTAGCAATGCTGACATAAACATTAAAATCTATGACTATATTGTTAATAGATGTGCAAATCTGTTTTACCTAAGACTATAGAATTGTTGAAAGAAATCTGAAATGACCTAAATGAATAGAGAGATACACCATGTTCATGGGCTCAGCACTGCTATAAGATCAGTTTTCCCGAACACTGGATTCAGTGCAATGGATTCAGTGCAATCCCAAACAAAATGAAAATAGGCTTTTTTGAACAAATTTACCAGCTCATTCTAAAGTTTATATGGAAATGGCAAAAGACCTAGAATAGACAAAACAATTTTGCAAAAGGAGAACAACTTTAGAGGACTTACCCTGCTTGCTTCCAAGGTCTACTATAATCCAGACAGTATGGTACTGACAGGAGAATTGACATGTGGACCCATGGAATGGAATAGACAGTCCAGAAATAGACCCACCCATATATGGTCAAGTGAGTTTTTGACAAAGTTGCAAAGACTATTCAGTGAAGAAAGGATAGCCTTTTCACAAGCGGTACTAAAACAATGAGATGTTCCTACGCAAACGCACAAAGAAGCTCATGTCTTCCCTAACCTCACACCTTATACAAAGCTCAGTAATAGACCTAATGGAAAAGCTAAAATTTTAAAACTTCTAGAAGAAAAACGCATAAAAGAAAAATCTTGGTGACCTTGACCTAGGCAAAGGTTCTTTACAGAGGTGACAAAAGGCATGAGCCTTAAAAGAAAAACTGATACATTGGCCTTCATCAACAAAAACCTTTTGTTCTTCAAAAGACACTGTTAAAAAAGAAAAAGAAAAAGAAAAGGCAAGGCTGTGAGAATATATTTGCAGACCATACGTCTGATAAACTCTTATATCCAGAATACATAATGACCTCTTACAACTCAGGGACAACACAAACCACCTGACTTTAAAAACAGAAGCTCTGAATAGACATTTTACCAGAGAAGAGATACAGATGGCAAGTAAGAACCTGAAAAGATGCGTCTGCTCTTACAAAAAGCTGATCAACACGCTCAGTCGTTAGGGTGCAAACTGAACTCACAAAGCGGGACCACCAGGCACCCACACGAGTGTCTACGATGAGAAAGACCAAGCACGGCACGAAGCTGGGGGGGACCCAGGACCCTTGCCCGTGGCCAGCAGGATGGCGGGGGTGTAGCCGCTTGGGACGGCAGTTTGACAGTTTCCTATAATTAAACGTGCACCTCCACTGCAATCCCAGTTCTCGGCACCTAACCAGAGAAATGGAGACGCAGTGGAACGGCATGTGCAGCCCAATCTGTAAGAGCCCCAAAGAGAGGCCCCTCAACGCCTGTCAGGAGGTGAACGGACACACGAAGGCTGGTCCGTCCACCCGAGGGCACTGATGCTCTCGGCAGTGTGGAGGAATCTCAAAACCTTTACGCTGAGTGTAAAATGCCAGGCACAAATTCTATGACTTCACTCATGTAAACAGAATTGCAAATCCGTGTATGGTGACCGCAAACACGTCAGGGTTGCCTGGGGCCCAGGGCAGGTGGGGGGCTGCGGGTTGCCAAGGGGCTGTGCAACAGTCAGAACCCAGGGAAAGGCACTTTACCCAGGCAGTGCTCACCCGGCGTCAATCACATCACAACCAAACTGACCTAAAACCCTAACAACCGAGCAATGAGATACGTTATACAGGCCATCTTCCCCAGTCGTCACCCGGTCAAATCACAAATAATGAAAAGATGACCAAACCCATAACTTTACAAGTTTGAGTTTTAGAAACATGTCCCTAATTAACCCTTAAGTTGAAGGGGAAATAAAAACTGAAATTGTAAAAACTCTAGAAAGCAAAGAAAAATAAGCACTTTCTGTCCAAACTTAGGATCCATGGCTAAAACTGTTTTTGGAGGAAAAATTATAGCCTTTAATTTTAAAGAAGAAAAAGAGAAAGTTTAGGAACTTCATTATTACCTTTAAAAAATTGTTTTGGAGGGTCTACTGAATTTCATAAGGAGAAAAATTAAGGGGTATTATACTATAAAAGGAGATATCAAATTCTCTCTATCTCCACACCCACCTCTTTTGCCGGTGACATGATCATATACCTAAAAAACTCATGACACTCCAGTGAAAACCAACCAGAACCAATGATGGAATGTGGCAGAATGACTAAGTGCAATATTTATAGATAAATATTAATTTTTAAAATTTGCCTCATACTATCAATAACAAGCTAGAAACATAAATGGAAACAATGGTCCATTTACGATAATTATAAACGTAGAAAATAAGAATACGTTTAACAAAGAGACCTATGGCACCTGCATGTAGAAAGTATCATCTCCTTAAACGCGATGGCTTTGCACAGGCTCTTGAGTTTCCTGACGGGCTGGCTCAGTGTCACGAAGATGCCAATTCCTCCAAAGCTAATACACGACTGTACACAACCTGGGTTACACTTCCAACGGAAACTCCAACAATTCTTTCTTTTTTCTTTTTTGGGGGTTTAGATAAAGTGAGGGTTCACGTGGCAGAATAAATGTCAGAGGAGATCTGATCCAGGTGCCTTACGGATGGGAAATGGCATCCCTGCTGTGGGTCCCGGAAACACCTGGAGAGTAACAGTGAGAAGGTCATTGACTGGAGATGTTTTTTTTTTTTTTAATTTAAAAAAATTTTTATTTTATTTATTTATTTTTGGCTGTGTTGGGTCTTCGTTGCTGTGCGCGGGCTTTCCCTAGTTGCAGCAAGCGGGGGCTACTCTTTGTTGTGGTGCACGGGCTTCTCATTGCGGTGGCTTCTCTTGTTGCAGAGCATGGGCTCTAGGTGCATGGGCTTCAGTAGTTGTGGCATGTGGGCTCAGTAGTTGTGGCCCGCGGGCTCTAGAGCGCAGGCTCAGTAGCTGTGGTGCATGGGCTTAGCTGCTCCGTGGCATGTGGGATCTTCCCAGACCAGGGCTTGAACCCGTGTCCCCTGAATTGGCAGGCGGATTCCTAACCACTGTGCCACCAGGGAAGCCCTGGAGATGTTTTTTTGTTTGTTTGTTTGTTTTTGTTTTTTGTTTTTTTAGCGGTACGCGGGCCTCTCACTGTTGTGGCCTCTCCCGTTGCGGAGCACAGGCTCTGGACGTGCAGGCACAACAGCCACGGCTCACGCGCAGCCGCTCCACGGCATGTGGGATCCTCCCGGACCGGGGCACGAACCCGCGTCCCCTGCATCGGCAGGCGGACTCTCAACCACTGCGCCACCAGGGAAGCCCCCTGGAGATGTTTTAAATGCGACCATGTCTATTGCTGGGGAGCCCAGGAAGGTGCTCCCAGAGTCTGGGCGGTGGTGTGCTCCCAGTGGGTTGGGCCGCAGTCACACTCAAGCGCATTCAGAATCCACTCACCCACCCACCCTGCCGGCCCCTCCCTACATCCATCCCAATGAACCACACCCGTCCCTGGAGGAGCCAGTGCTGAGGCCGCTGACTTGGCCTGTTCTTTTCGGTTGCAGCCCCTGCAAGTGGCTGGAGACGAGCTGACCTCTAGGGCACAGGGCCACGCAGCCACGATGCCCCCATGTCAGGGAGTCCCAGGCGGCCGCGTGTGGGAAGCTCCACCATACGCTACGAGGGCCAAGTGCAGACAAGGAGAAAAAAATCCCTGTGTACGTTTTTATGATTATCTAAAGACAGAAAACAGATTGGCAGGTTACAAACCAGGTTCATGCCAAACCTGGATCCTAAAAAACACAGCCAATGCTTTTTTCAGACCCATGGAATGTTCACAAAGAGCAAATCAAATGTTCGTCCACACCCCAAAGAGGCTCACCTCACAGTCATCATGATGGCCATTATTTAAAACCCAAACAAACCAAAACCTGCCCAGGGAACAAGTGTCGGCCAGGATGTGGAGAAACTGGAGGCTTGTGCACTGCTGGTGGGAACTTAAAATGGTGCAGCTGCGTGGAAAGCAGTATGGAGGTTCCTCAAAAAATTAAATATAGAATTACCGTAGGATCCAGCAAATCCACTTTTGGGTATAAACTCAAAAGAACTGAAAGCAGGAACATTGAGAGAATTGAAAGTAGATGAATGTACCCCGTGCTCACAGCAGCAGCATCACAATAACCCAAAGGTGGAAACAACCCAAATGCCCACCGACAGATGACGGATAAACAAAATGTGGTCCATCCATACAATGGAATACTATGCAGCCTTTAAAAGGAATGCAATTCTGACACATGCTACAATGCGGGTGAACTTTAAAAATATCATACTAAATGAAACAAGCCAGACACAAAAGAACAAATACTGTACGATTCCACTTACGTGAGGTCCCTAAAGTAGGCAAAATCAAAGAGATAGAAAGTAGATGGTGGGAGCCAGGGGTGGGGGAGTCAGTGCTTCATGAGGACAGAGTCTCAGTTTGGGAAGATTGAAAAGTTCTGGAAACGGATGTTGATGGCTGCACAGCAACGTGAATGTACTTAATGCCACTGAACTGTACACTTAAGAATAGTTAAGGGACTTCCCTGGTGGTGCAGTGGTTAAGAATCCACCTGCCGGTGCAGGGGACATGGGTTCAAGCCCTGGTCTGGGAAGATTCCACGTGCCGCGGAGCAACTAAGCCCGTGCGCCACAACTACCGAGCCTGTGCACCTAGAGCCCGTGCTCTGCAACAAGAGAAGCCACCACGATGAGAAGCCCGCGCATGGCAACCAAGAGTCGCCCCTGCTCGCCGCAACTAGAGAAAGCCCGTGCGCAGCAACGAAGCCCAATGCAGCCCCACTCCCCCCAAAAATAGTTAAAATAGTAAAAATAGTTAAAACGGCAAGTTTTATTGTCATGTACGTTTTATCACAATAAGAAAAGAGAAAATTTAAATCAATTTATAATCCCAAGTCTCAAAAAAACATGTCAGGCTGCAGAGACAACCTCAACGTGTTTTCAAAGTAGGAATGAGACAGAGTGTCTGATGGCGTCAGGAAAGCAGACAGCACGACAAACAGGGAAACTGGGAACAGCAGCCCTCCTCCCAGCCCTACAGACGTGAAGCTTCTCTTACGCGTTAGAAAACACGGGTGAAACTACAGTCGCCGCATTTCTGGGAGCTTGAGTACCATGCGATGCAAGATCTAGTGAGATCTTCCGGGGCAGCCAGACTGCAAACCCCCTGGGGCCCTGGGCCTCACACCTGGGCTCTGGCCTGGGGGGGGCGTCGGCTCCTTTCCAGGGCCCTGGGGACCACCAACAGGCGCACGTCTCCCACCCAGAAGGGCAAGGAGGCCTCAAGTCTCAAGGACGGTCTCTGGCCAGAGGGCCTCTCCCAGGAGGCCCAGTGGAGGGCAGAGGCGGGGGGGGGGGGGGCGGCGGGGGTAGGGCCAGCTCAGCCGACAGCAAGGGCACCGCCCTAAAGAGGTGGAGCTTCAAACTCCGCGGACGTGGACAGGCACCTGCTCCGGTCGAGGGGACGGAAAAGGGCACAAAGACACGCGAATTCAGGAAAAAATGAGGGAGAAACAGCAGCATTAGACGTTAGACGTTGGAATGATCGAGTAACACCTTTACACTCTATTCATGCACTTGAAAACCTGCGTGAGGTAGATTTTCTACACAATGTCACAAGCTCAGAGCTATGCCTAAGAATTCACAGACGCATTCTTTCAAATAGTCAAGAAACAGATAATTCTTACGATATTTAGAATGTTCTTGGAAGGGAGGAAAAGAAGGAAATCCTCCTGGTTATTTCTGTGAAATCAGCGCGAGAACGATGCCAAAGCTCGGCTGGG
>NW_006795769.1:1066538-1069038 GCF_000442215.2 Lipotes vexillifer | reverse complement strand
AGACTCTCTGTCTGTGTGTCTGGCTTATGGTTAAGAACTCAGTAAATATATATTGATTAACAGGACGTAAGTGCAGGAACGCCCAGTGCAACATTGTTTATAAGTGCAAACAGGCTGGATGTGTGATGCACAACATTCGGTACTGGTTAAGTCAATGGTAGTGAATTCATTCAAGTGCAATGACAGGCATCTTAATACCAGACGTCCCAATTCCAGGCATCCCAATACCAGGCGTTCCAATGGCAGGCGTCCTAACACCAGGCATCCTAACGCCAGGCATCCTAATAATACCAGACATCCTAATGCCAGGCATCCCAACACTAGATGCTGTAATACTACTTATCCTAATACCAAGCATCCTAACCAGGTCTCCTAACACCAGGCATCGCAATGCCAGGCATCCTAACCAGGTGTCCTAACACCAGGCATCCTAATACCAGATGCCGTAATACTACTTGTCCTAATATCGCCGTACCTCATCTTACTGTGATTTGCTTTATTGTGCTTTACAGATACTGTGTTTTTCACAGACTGAAGGTCTGTGGCAACCGCACATCAAGCAAGACCATTGGCGCCATGTTTTCAATAGCATGTACTCACTTCATGTCTCTTGTCACATTCTGGTAATTCTCACAATGTTTCAGACCCTCTACCAGCAAAAGAGATTATGACTCACTGAAGGCTCAGATGATGGTTAGCATTTTTAAGCAGTAAAATTTTTTAATCAAGGTATGTACACTTGATGTATCTTTTTTTAGACATAATGCTATTGCACACTTAACAGACTACACTGTAGTGTAAACACATCTTTTATTTGTACTGGGAGACCAAAACATTCACATGACTCACTTTATTGCGACACTCCTTATTGCGGTGGTCTGCCACCAAACCCGCAATATCTCTGGGGTCTGCCTGCACTGGTCTTCCTGACACCCGGCGGGCTCACTCCAGCTAACCCTGTGCTCCATGTCCTAATTCCAGGAGGTCTAACAGCGGATGGTACCGAGTTCTAGTTAAACATGCTGTATCGAACGCACGTGCTTATCTAAACCGCTTTCCACAAACCTGCTAAAACTGAAGCTAGGAAATGTGAAAGTATAATTCCACAAGGACAAACAGAACAGGAGAGAAGAGAACAAGGTAGCCGAGGTACCCAATTTGGGGAAATGGAGAGCAGACGTGCAGGGGGCACCCAAGCAAGACCAGGGGGAGAGACTGCTGCGCAGCTGATGTGCGAGCAGAACCCAGGCCGACTCTGGCATCAGAGGTGCTAGGTCCTGGGGGAGGGGCTGCGGTCTGCATGAGGGGCACCTGCGCTCCACGCCCTTGGGACCCACCACCCAAGCGGCAAGGGGGAATCAAAAACCTGTTTCGCTGGAGAAACTGAACCAGAGCCCCTCCAGGCTCAGACCAGTCTCAGGCACTGTGGGGGCAGAGGTGACGCATCCACCTGCAGGCAGGGGTCAAGGGGATATTTGTTTCCCGAAACTGGGGACCTCACCAAGCTCCCACCCACTGCCCTGCTCACAGAACCCACCATCCAGCCACGCAGAATCTGTTTCTGGAGAAATGGAGCCACGCCCCCCCAACAAGACCGAAAGATGCTACCATCTGGGGCTCTCCAAACGTAAAAGCCAGCTTCCCACATGTTTCTCCCACAGGTAAGCCAGAAGTCCCCCACAGCACGCAGGACCTCAGCCAGGCTTTCAGAACTCACCCAGAGAGCCCCCAGCATGAAGACGGCACCCAGACAGGCAAGGGTGCTCAGAGGAGACAGTACAAGGGCCAGGGGAACCCTTGAAAGGGAGGGCGTTCAGAATGCATGGAAGAGATTCTGGAAGTTAAAAATGTAAATGCAGAAATGAAAAATTCAGTTGAAGAGTTAGAAAATGAAATTAAGGAAATATCCCAGAAAGTAAAACAAAAGATAAGGAGATGAACAACAGGAAAGAAAACAGAAGGAAACAGAGAATCAGAGCACAGTGGCCCAGAGCTGAGAGGGTCAGGTGAGGGATCAGCAAGGAGGCAGCCAGAGCCCTGTCCCTGGGCTGAGTAACTGCACCCGCAGGGGGATGAAAGAAGACCCACAGCAAGGTCCTGAGAGTTTGAAATTTCAAAATGCCAAGTCAAAGAGGAAACTGTAAAAGCCTCCAGAGAGAAAAGCAAACTGGCCATGTAAAAAGTACTAGAAGTGAGAACAGCATGTGACGTAACAGCAACTTTAGAACCTGCAAGAAAACTGACAAAAGGCTTCAAAATTCCAAGGAGGAAATTCTTTAAAATCTACAACTTTATACCCAGCCCAACTGGCAGTTATGCCCCAAGGCAGAATAGACTCCATGGCCCTCCCGCGCGCGTGCGCCCTCTGTTGGAAAGTTCCCGAAGGCCCAGCAGGAGAGGAGCGAGAAGGGCCTCATCCGTGAGGCGGCGACAGCGCACAGTGCTGATGGGGAGGAACGTGCCCGAGTCCAGATACGTTAACTCGGGGCAAACCACAGGT
>NW_006795769.1:1054531-1066528 GCF_000442215.2 Lipotes vexillifer | reverse complement strand
AAGAGTGTCGTCAAGGCGCCTGTTGCCGAGGGGACATGGGGGGAGGGGCAGGAGGTCTGTCCCAGCTCAGGGCCCGCACCCATCCCAAGAGACTAGCGGAATGTCTGAGATGATCCACGAGCGCACTACTGAGAACAGCGGGGACGCGTCCACAAGGACCGCTCCTTGCTGGTACTTTCCGTTCCAATGGGCTCCTTGGGTCTGGATTCGAGTTATACCTGCAGCCCCACCTCGGCCAGGAGGATGGGAGGAAGGTGGGTAAATAATCACAAACTGCTCCCGGAACCTGGAGTTAAGTCTGTACTGATTCTGTAGGTCATCACCCAAAGGGCGATTCGTCTAACCCTGTCTACACGGCAGTCGGAAGCTTCCCTGAAACACGCACCGTTCAAAGGGCTGCTGTCAGGAAATGACGCTGTCCCGCGTTTTCTGTCTAAAGCTGTTTGTTTTGTTTTGTTTTTTTTGCGGTACGCGGGCCTCTCACTGCCGCGGCCTCTCCCGTTGCGGAGCACAGGCTCCAGACGCGCGGGCTCAGCGGCCACGGCTCACGGGCCCAGCCGCTCCGCGGCACGTGGGATCTTCCCGGACCGGGGCACGAACCCGCGTCCCCTGCATCGGCAGGCGGACTCTCAACCACTGCGCCACCTGGGAAGCCCCTGTCTAAAGCTGTTTTAAAGCACAGTCACTGGACTTTGCAGAATCTTTTAAAATTAGAAATAGATCTGAAGGGATTTCTCCTGGAAAAAAATAATATTATTTCAAATAAGTAATGAGTGATTCTAGCAGATGAGTTTGAAAGCAACGCGGTGTCTCAATTTTCCATATCACTTCTTTACGTTTTCTGTATTATTGCAATTTCTTACAATGAACATTTATTAGTTTCATGGTAGGAAAAAAAACCACTTTCATGTTAAAAAATAAACGTGGATAAATACCTCATCAAATTGAATGCAAAGATAGAAATATGTTTATGGGGGCTTCCCTGGTGGCACAGTGGTTGAGAGTCCACCTGCAGACAAAGGGGACGCGGGTTCGTGCCCCGGTCCGGGAAGATCCCACATGCCGCGGAGCGGCTGGGCCCGTGGGCCATGGCCGCTGAGCCTGCGCGTCCGGAGCCTGTGCTCTGCAACGGGAGAGGCCACAGCAGTGAGAGGCCCGCGTACCACACACACACACACACACACACACACACACACACAAAAGTTTATGTACTAAGAAAACATCGACGGTAATACCAAGCCTCCAGATCGAAATCAAAAAGAACAGAGGTGGGTGTGGGTGAAGGCTGGACAGAGGAGCTCACAGAACTGCTGGAAGGACTTGGCGACAGCTCGAAACACACAGTGTCGCTCATGACGGCAACAATTAGAGCTTGAATAATGTTTTCAAAGGGCGTGCGGGTTCCAAAACACTGCAGAAGGTTTTTAACAAGAAAATTTAGTCCATGTATTAAGATTAAATAAGTGAAAGAGCAAAAGGAAGCATTTAGAAAAGGTGAAAGTCAAGGTGACACGCGTTAGATCAGACGCTAATTGTGATGATACACATCCAACAGTTCACGTTCTTGCAAAGCGAAACATAAAGTGAAGCCCCTCAAAGACGCCCACCCCGCTGCCCTGTGGAGGGTGCTTGGCCTGAGGGGCCTGTGGCCGGGGTCCGTGGGCACCACCTGCCTGGCCTGCGTCAGAGTCTCCTCGACACCCCGGGCCAAGGAGTAGACCAGCGTCCAAGCAGCAGCCAAACCTGTCTCGCCACCATCCACTGTCCATCATCCACCGCCCCGGGGCCCGGCTTCCAAACGGCTGTCCAGCCGCACTCCCACCCGCTGGCCAAGCTCCGAAGGAACCGGAGGCGGGCGAGTGGACTTTCTGCCTCATCCTAGCCGGCAGACAGAGCCCACCCCCTTCGGAGCGTCTCTGCCCAGCCCTCGGGGAGGGGAGGCCCAAGGCATGGGCCCTGTCTCACCCTGCTGACCACCATGCTCTGGCCCCAGGCCTGGCGGCCTTGCCTCCTGAAGCCGGCCCAGGGGCACGGCCGGGGGGCTGGCCGGCTGGCTGGTCACGTGGAAGGCCCCCCGCTCCAGTCTTGACTAAATCAGACCCCGGCCTGCGCTGCCCGCATCTTCTGTGATGCTCCTCCTGCTTCTGTGGCCTGGAAAACCTCTTTTGCTGGTCTGGGGCACCGGTCAGATGTTCCACACCCGTCGGGGAGAGGCCCCAGGCCGCCGGCTTCCTCGCGCCTGGACCCCAGCGCCCCTGCGCTCACCCGCTGCCCAGTCTGCCGGGGGAGGGGCCCGGGCCCTGAGGCCACCTGAGGTGGGGGCAGAGGCTCACGAGCTGCTGCCCCCCAGCAGCCCCTCCTAGCCACCTCCACGCAGGCCCAGTGCCAGGCGCACAGACCCCCTTGACCACAGCCCGATGCACAGCTGCGGTGGGACAGTGAGGCAGGGGGGCATCGGGGCCTCAGGGACCTGGCCGCGTCTGCTCCAGTGCAGGGGCGGGCCCCGCCAGCAGGGTGTTGGCGGACAGCAGCCCGTGGACCAGGTGCAGAGCAGACCCATTTCCAGAGGCTTCCTTCTGAAGGACGCTAAGCGCAAGGTGGTCCTCGGCCCCAAACACCCTCCGGGGCCCGAGGCTGGCAGTTTGCTGGGGCTCCGCCCTCACCTTCTGTGAAACTGTTTCTCTCCTCCCCGCCTCCTGCTCCCGCCCGCAGCCCTTGCACTGCCTCCTCTCCCAAGAGGCCCCGCACCTGAGGCCTTCCCGCCAGTTCTTGGGCTGCAGGGCCCCGGAGGGTCAAGGCAGAGGCCCGGGGCTGAGGCGGCCTGGGGCGCACGCGGTGGCCAGCACCCTCCTGGTGAAGCCCACCTCCCAGCCGAGGAAGCAGAGCTCAGCAGGCAGTTCTCATGTTTCCACTCGGACACGGCCACGGCTTTCCCAGGGAAATGTTAGGAGCGGCCATTAGCACCAAAAGGTGCAGACCCGGGGCTGCTCCGGCCAGCTGCCCGACCCCAGGAGTCCTCGACCTTCTGAGTCTCAGTCTGCACTGGCAGCCAGCACCCG
The DNA here is from genome assembly GCF_000442215.2 of Lipotes vexillifer. NCBI lineage: Eukaryota > Metazoa > Chordata > Mammalia > Artiodactyla > Lipotidae > Lipotes > Lipotes vexillifer. The sequence continues at coordinate 1,063,469 of NW_006795769.1, read as the reverse complement.
ACACTCAACATGCTTCACTCAGCACCCAGCACTAGCAGTCAGAATCCAACCCACAGCACCCTCAGAACTCAGCACCTGGCACTCAGCACCCAGTACCCTAAGCTTTCCACTCGCCCCCAAGGAGGGGCCTGGCCTCAGACACTACAGTTCATGGTCTAGTCCAGGGGACCAAAAGGGACCCACAGGGTGGGGCGGGGGCTCTCCCCAACGCTGCCGGGCCGCCCCCCTAAGAAGCAGCTGGCGGGGGTGAGAGAAGTCACATTCTACCCTGTCCAGGGGACGAGAAACGTGAGGGCAAAGGTGGAAAGCAGCGATTTGTACAGAGTCCGAGCACAGGCGGGCCAGGAGGCGGCTCTGGACGGACCCAGCCAGAGTCCCCCGCCCTCCGCCCAGACGGGGTCGGGGGGCTCTGAGCAGCCGACAGCCAACAGCAGGAGCCTCAGAAGGACCCCTTTCTCCTCTCCTCTGCCATGTGGGGCAGGAGCCCCGAGGGGGCCGCCTCAGGGAGGGGCCGCTTGGAGCTGCCGGGAGCCCCCTCCCCTGATCTGTTTTGACCTGGGTTTGGGTTCACGAGGCTGAGGTCTCTGAAACTTGTCAGCACTGGGATTTGCCTGGACTTGATGCTGGCTCTGAGGTCTTCATTAAGTCCCTGCCTGCTCTGTAAAATGTCCCAGCATCAAATGCAGGGCGACCCGGAGCCAGCCTGGCAGCCTCCGATGTCAGCACAAGATTACTGAGAGCTCGTCACGCAGGAACTATTCAAACAAGCACTTTAATCCCAACCAGAAGTCCTCGCCAACCAAGGCAAAAACTAAATGATTTTATGCATTGAAGTGCATTATATGCAGTTTATTCCCTGGTTGGGGCTAAAGCATTTACAACTGAGTGGCGGCTGAATCACCAGGAGTGCCCTCTCCTGAGGGAAGGGCTGTCCAGGGCTTCAGGAGAACAGGCAGTTTCTCTGAAGTGCCCTTTCAGCCTCTACGAGACAAGGGGTAAGAAGCGTCTTCACTGAGCCCCATGAAGTAAGCTAGCACTTTCTCGATCCAACGTGGCATCTGGGCAGCCCATTCTGGATGAAAATTGGTATTTTATCTTCAAGTATTTGCCAGCCACCTGTGGAGGAGGAGCCCGGCTCTCAAGAGTGAGCAGGGGAAGGAGGAGGCACCTCTGCCCTCTGAGAGCTCGTGGTCTGGGGCTCCTGCACCTGGAAACCCAGGTTTCCCAAGCTGATGCAAGCTGCCTTGTTTGGAGGGGGATGTGCCTCCTTGGCCCTCACCTTCCCAGACCTTCTTGCCCATGACACATAAATGGAAACTATCTATGAAATTCCATAGACACACTCGCCAAGCAGACAAAGGGATTGTCTCCTTCCTCCCCTAACTGTATACGTGACGCTGGAGCAGCAGCAGCCACTTTGTGACAGCGAGGAGCAAGCTGACTGCTCTACTAGGATGACAGGAGCACAGTGAAAGCCAGAGCCAGGTCCCTGATGGCACCGCTGAGCAGCTGAACCACTTCCTGACACCTCATCATGTGAAAAAAACAAACTTCAATTCAACTCACTCTCTGTCTGGTTCTCTGTAATCTGAGTCAAAAGCACTTTCCCCAGTGCAGAATTCTAGAGTTTCCCCCCGAGTCTGCTCCTTTCCCTGCAGTACAGCTCAGCTTGTGATGCTCATCCTACCAAATGCCAGAGAACCTGGCCTCCCCCGGCCAGTGTCCCAGCAGAACAGCCCTGGGCATGTGGGAGGCCCCTGATAAGCAGAGTGAGCCCTGAAACAGACAGAGCAGGGGAGCCTGTGGGACCAGCCCAGGCCTCAGGACCTGGGTCTGGGACAGGATGGGGACACCTGGCCTCACCCTTGAATGTAGAGTCCCATGGGTGGACACTGGGGTCCGGGACAGGACTGCCTCTGCGGCCCTGACCTGAGGTCCTAGGAGGCGAGGCAAGGGAGGGTCTGGGGCAGAGCCACGTCTGCCCGGCAGAGACCTCGGGAGCCCCGGTTCTGGGCCCCCCAGGCAGCTGCAGACAGGCTTCAGCTGGGCACTGCGGAGCTGGCAGCAGGGAAGGGGGTGCTGCACAGAAGAGGAAGGAGGCCCCCAACAGCCCAGAGGTGGGGGAGGTGCTGGCCCTGAGGGAGGGGCTCCCCTGCCCAGGGCTTCTGGCTCACAGAGGGCGCTGCCCTCCCTTCTCCTGGATCTGGTCCCCGTGGCCCCTAAACACCTGGGAACTGATCCCCACGAGACCCCCTAGGTGTCCCGGCCGAGAGCGCATAGCCCACCACCAGCAAGGTGTGGAGGCCCCCGGCCCAGGCTCTCCCCGGGGGTGTCAGTAGAGCACCTTCCCTCCCTCCGCGCAGGTCTGGGTGCTAGAGCTCCTGCCGCCCGCACATGCGCAGACGTGCCGGCCTCAGGACAGCGGCTGGTCATTCCCTCATCCTCCCCACGCACCAGGCACAGGCCCCCTGCCCTCCCGCTTCTGGAGAGAGGGCAGCCTCTCAGCCGAGCCCAGACCAGCCTCCCTGCCCGCAGGACGGGCCCAGGGCCAACTCACCGCAGGACACCATCCACACTGACCGAGCCCCTGGATGTGGCCAGGCAGACCTGAGTTCGGGGAGAAGACCCCTTAGGCTTGGGCACGGGGCTGCCCTCCAAGCCCGTCCCAGCCCCTACAGCCCCTGGACCCTTGCGTGTACTGGGTCCCAGTCCATCTACTCCTCCTTGGAGCCCACCTCGGACATGCCCTCCTCCAGGAAACCCTCCCCTACCCCTCACCAGCCCTGAGGACCTAAGCGTGTTCCAGACACAAAACATGCCACACTGAGCAGAACAATGGGACAGACAGCCACGAACCGGGTCACTTGGGCCAAAATAGACACACTGCTCCTGATTTAGTCTGATGAGCGTCTACAGGGACCACGCTAACCCGACAACTGCCCACGCTCTTGTCCGCGAGGTAAATATAGCTCCGGGGCCATTCGCCACTTCCTGGTCTTGGGGGAAGACAGTTTCTTCAAATTACACCCTTGAGGACCCTGAGTCCCAGATCTGTGCAGACGCGGCCGGAGCACCTGGCCCCGGCTCAAGGCCACTTTGCCGCAGACGAGCTCTCAAGCCATCATCACGTGACTGTACGTCAGCGTTTTCTCCTCTTGGGGACAGAACGCTGGCTCATTTAAACGTGGGGGGGTGTTGATGGACCTCAGGAGGCCCGACACCTGTCAAGTCGTCCAGGACGTTTCTCTCGGGGAGAACAGGTTTGCCAATGGCTGTTCGCTTTCCTTGACTACTTGGCCCCAGAAGGATGCTCCCTGGCCAGCCCTGAGTGCCCCCAGCTCCCCGGCCTCAGGGCAGACGCCGGCAGAGCCACCTCCCAGGGATCACGTCTTCTGAGTCTGCAGGAACCCAGGCGCCCCGTCAGTCCACAGAGAACTCAGGCCCTAAGAGCAGACACTCCAGGGGCCCCGCCCGGTCCCACGAGGGCTGCGTCGAGAGAGGGAGAAAAAGAGGTGGGCCCTGAGCAGAGCCCTCCAATGTCCACTCCAGGGGCCCAGAGGCCGGGCGTCCGCGCAGACGCTGCCATCTCACCTGTCCCTTCCTCTGTGGCCCACGCCACCCACCTGCCCTCAGAGGAACAGCTCGAAGCCGGGAGTCTGCGTGAAGTCAGGGTTTGGGGCCTCTGGCCTTGCTGAGACGTGACAGGCAGGACAGCTGATGTGGCAGCACCTGAGTCCCACTGTTCACCACCCACAGCCGGGCCGCAGACAGCCCCCGCCCCCATGCCCGCAGCTTGCAGCCCACCTGCCAGCCCCTCCCAGCGGCCGTGCCCGGCCTGCCCGCACTGCCCCCCGTGGTCCCTCGTCACCACGACGTGACACCTCCGCGTCAACCCCCCCTTCCCCTCCCTCCAGCAGTAGGTGCCCCGAGGTCTGTGCCGGCTCCCATGTGGCCTGTGGCCCCCAGAGAGGTGGGCTCTGTGTCCGGCCAGACAGGCCAGGGGAGGAGAGAGGGCCCTCAGCAGGGCTCCGCGGCAAAGCCAGGAGCCCGCGGGCAGGGCAGGGGCCCCGGTACGGGCCAGGCCGCAGACACGGGGCAGGCAGGTGCCTACAGAGTCACGGGCAGGGCTCGCCTGGGACTCACGGCCATCCGAGTGTGAACTGGCTCTCCCTGACCCCGCGCCGTCCCCGTCTGTCCCGCAGCACCGGCACGTAGCCGGCTTGCCCGCGGCCCAGCCCCGGCTCGTGGTGCCCAGGTCGTGCCGACAAGCAGGATGGACGGGGCAGAGGCCGCCAGAAGAGCGGAGACCAGACGACTGAGGGAGCGAGAGGCGTGTGTACCCCGGACAAGCCCCGTCAGCCCTCCCCGGAGCGCTCAGCGCTCAAGGGCGCTGGAGCGGGGGGTGAACACGTCAGGGCCAGACGGGTGGGGGTCAGAGGCGTGGGGGGCGTGCACCTGTCCACGGCCCTGCAGGTCCCAGACTGGGCTCCTCCTAAGAGCCCCAGAGTGGACAAGGCTGGGCAGACACAGGCATGCGTCTGGGGGGCTGTGGGCGCCCTGTCCGTCTGTCTGTGTGATGTGGGATTCCTGAGTCCTGCAGCTGCTATCCCCACCAGGCAGTCACCTGGAAACCTCTGCCCCAACAAAGGGCTTGCCTGAGATGCAGGGCCAGGCAGATGGCCCAGCTTAATTAGGCCACACGGGGTCTCGTCCCCAGCGCAGCAAGCAAGGCCTGCCCGGGGCTCCCTCCAGGCCCGTCTCTCCCCTCATTTCCGCTGTGAGCCTTTCTCTGAGCGCCTAAGCGCGCGCGCGTGTGTGTGGATGTCTCTGCTTCTGGCCCTGACTCTATGTCTCAGTTTGTTTCTAATACATCCCTATCTCTGTGTGCCTCTCTGTCTGCCTGTCTCTCTGTTTGTCGCTGTCTGTCTGTCTATGTCTATGTCTGTCACTGTCTGTCTCCCTGTGTCTGTCTCTCTGTCTCTCTGTCTGTCTCTCTCTGTCTCCGTCTCTGTTTCTCCCTGTCTGTCCCTTTATGTCTCTCTGTCTGTGTCAATCTGTCTCTGTCTACATCTCTTTGTCTGGCCCTCTTGTCTGCCTCGCTGTCCTGCACTTACGCTTCCTGACCTGATTCTCTGGGTTCCCCAGAGTCTCCGTCTCGGCCGCCCCGTCTTCCCCATGATGTTTTCCCCGCTGTCCTGTTCTGAGCCTCTAAGCCCCCAGCCGCCTTCCCTGCCTGATCCCCGCAGCCTGGCTCCCACTGCCCCGCTCCTGCATCCATCTCCCTCCAGTCCCGCTTCCCCACGTCTCTGTGTCTCCCTTCGTCTTTTTCTCGGTCTGTCTCTGGCCGTATCCCCCCTGAGTTAGCCTGTCTCTGGACGGTGTCCGGGGTTCGTCCCGCCTCCGTGTCCGGGGCTCTGGCCTCTCTTGGAATCATCTCCTGGTCTCCGTCTGTCTGTCTCTCACCCACACTCATCCCAAGAGACCAAAATGCCGCCCGCCAGGGGGAGAGAAAACACGGCAACAGAAAGCAAGGCCTCACCTGGAGCAGCCCCTGCCCCCAGCAGCACCGGGGTGCGAACGGGGTGGGAGTTTGGGGGACGCCGGGTCTGGGGCCCCAGGGAGTAGCTGCTGCCCGAGGGGCCTCCGCTGGCAGCGCCCAGGCTCCCACATCGCTGGTGAAGCCGCCCCGTCACTGCCGCAGGAGAAACTTTGGGCTGACACGGAACACAGGGAATCCAGGCTGGCAATTACCCAACTAATTTCAGCCATGCAGACAGCGAAATCAGATATTTCCGTTTTCTTGCAAGCCCACCTCGGGGCCTGAATTAGCCACCTGATTAATTATCTGTAACAGCCTGGGACCGGCTGGGTGGAACTTGGGTCCCTCCTGGTGCCAGGATGCTGCTTTTGTCCCTGAATCACGTTCCAGTGACGTAACCATTATGATTAGACTCAACCTGCAGCCTGTCCTCGACCATGAAGAGTCTCAGGAAATGTGGCCCCAGGCCAGGCCCAGACGTCTTTCCATTTAATTTGTGTTGAGTGGAAATGCAGTCACTCTCCAGGAGACAAGCCCACCCGTGGGGTTCCTGTCCTGGGCACGGTGGCACTGGCCCCTCTATCTTGCCCCTCGTTCCTAGCACCAGAACCCCCATGGTGCCCCACCTCTGGTGAAAAGCTCTCCATCACTCCTGCCAAGAGGTGGCCCTGTCATGCATCACCTGACACGTGCCCGGCTATGAAAGGCGTCAGGTCAGGGTGTGACCCACAGAGGCCACGTATGGCCCCAGGGTGGTCCTGTCGCACGAGGAAGACACCTCTGATGGCAGAATCAGGCAGCGGCCGCCGGCTCCCATCACAGGGAGATCCCAGAGCTGGCGCTGCACCAGGGGAGCCAGGGCGCACAGGGCCGGCCCCGTGGGCCAGGCTGACCAGGATGCAACTGTGCCAGCGCGGACCTCGATCCACTCCCCCGCCCACCTCCTGGGCCAGGGTCTCAGCTCACTGTCCTACATCATCTTCCTCTCCTGGGCCAGGCTCTCCGGCTGCGGTCATGGCCTTGACCCAAGGAGGCACAGGATTCCTTTCAAAAGCAGCAGCAGGGTTGGAAGGGGGGGTCCCCTCCCCCAACACACAAAGAGGCTGCACTGCCTTCACGGGGGTGGGGAGGTGGGGACGCAGGTGGGTACACACAAGCTACCCGGGGCCTCTTCTCTTATCCCTGCGCACGCTGGGGGCCCCGCCCTCGTGACACTGCAAAGTCCTTGCAGGATGCCACAGGTCCAGCTCTGCTCCTTACCCCCACTCTACCTGCCGTGGCCACTCTGCGGCCTCCTGCACCCCTGCGCATCAGAAGCAAAGTCCCCGTGGGGGGCCACAGGATCTGACCAGTGGGATTGCCCCCTGGGGTGTCCTCCCAAGGCCGACAGAGGTACTGCTGCTCAGGGCCACCTGGGGGGCTCCTCCCGGACACAGTGCACTGGCATGCGTCCTCCCCCACCCCCAAAGCTGGCCAAGGGGATTCAGGATGCACTGCCTTTGGCCCCTCCCAGTTCGTCCCGCCGCCCCAGCCCCCATCCCCGGTCCAGAGGGAGCCTGCAGGTGTGATTGCGGGGACCGTGTGGTGAAGTCCGACGGTGACCACGTGCTGCGTGAGACCCCGTGTGTCTGCGTGTGCTGCTGGGTGTGCGGGGTGCCCCCCTCTCCCTACCTCCCAGGGCCTGTTTCATCACGAACTCCATGGTGATGGCGTTGAGTTCTCAGCGGCTCCTCGGAGGGTCACAGCTCACATGCGAATGTGGCCAGGAGTTCTCTGCTTGGGGAGAGGAAATGGTCACAGGCCACCAACGGGGCCGGGGGAGGCCTCCATCTTGTCCCCTCCCAACTTCGCCTAGAAGCGGGTCTGGGGTGTGAGAGGGCATCATCCGTGGTCCCCCCAGCACCTGGGGGCTGGACCTCAACATGGGACAGGCACCAGGGTCTGGGAAGGTCCCTGCAAAGTGGTCTCCCTGGGGCCCTGGGGTTTGTGAGGCTGGCGTCCGGCTGCTACCGCAGGGGTGGGAGCGTGCAGCTCCGAGGAGCCTGCCTTTGAGAAGCGGGCGCAGGCCCAGGGACGTTTGGAGGTGACTGGCTCTGCTGCCTCCTTGGTGGAGCCCTGGGCCACGGGCGCGGAGACCCATCTAAAGGATGGGAAAGGTCAGTGTGGGTGGGACCTGGGTGGGAGCTCCCTTTGGCTTCGGATGGAAGTCTTGGGAGACCAGGTTTCATCCAGGGGAGAGGCCAGCACCCACTGCCCCCTGCACACAGCAGAGACTGGGGTGGAAGGGAGAAATTGCAGGGGCCCCAGCCTTCGGGGAACAAATGAAATGGGGGGCAGACCACCCCTCCACCTGCATCTGCATGGGTGGGGACCTCCAGGGTCCAGGCCAGCTGCAAGTCTGGTGAGGAGGTGCTTCCTGCAAAATCAGCAGCTGCAGTGCCCCCACCCCCCATCTGGTGAGGTCTCTCCTGGCAAGGAAACCCAGGTCCCTGGAGATCCACTGTCTTATGGGTTTTTTTTTTTTTCCTTTTCAGATGAAGGGTCCCCGTGTGCGTGCAGGCTGGGGAGGGATGGGGGGGGGGCGGGCGTCCCCCTGCCTCCCCGCAAAGCGCTGGCGCGCAGGGGCGCCTTTGCCGCAAAGCAGATTCTCTTCCAAACTTCTCCCCTGCCTCCTGGTGGGGAGGGAGTCTCAGGGCCCAGCCCCGAGAGGCCGGGGCGCTGCTGGAGCTCCCCCAGTGCTCCCACCGCCCCCACCGCACGGCTCAGGGCTCCCGCGGCCGCCGCACCCCTTGGCTTTGCGGGCGAGCGAGTTGCCCGGCTCTGCCAAGCGGCCCTCGGGCGGGAGCGCGCCAGGAGAAAGAAAGAAAAAGACAGAGGACGAGGGAGGGGAAGGGGAGACGCGAGAGGCAGGAGACTCGGAGAAGGAGTAAGAACGAGGGAGGGCGCGGGCCGGGACCCCTGGGCCGCTTCAGCACCGCGCCGGCGGACAGCGCCCGCCGGGGGCCGACTGAGCGCCCAGCCCGGGCCGGGAAGGGGGCACCTGGGGCCGAGTGCCCGCCCTGCGGGTCCTGGGAAGGAGCTGCGCGCGGGGGCGCCGGTTACCTTCCTGGGGCTGGGGCCGGGGCGCGGGCGGGCGGTCAGCGGCAGAGCGCGCTCGGGCCGGCCGGGTCCATGTGGCGCCCCTGGAACTGCGGCTGAAGCTGAAGGGCACCGCGAGGAGGGCGCATCACATGGAGGCGCTCCCCGCCCCCCGCCCGCGTCCGAGCGTGACGAGGTGGGCGGGGCCGCGGCGGCTGGGCGGGCGCCCGCGGGAGGCGGGGACCGGAGGGGCGGAGCCGCGCCCCCTTTGCCCCCCCACAGCGCTGCCCGCGGGCCGGACTCGGGGGGGGGGGGGGGGGC
>NW_006795769.1:1051529-1054516 GCF_000442215.2 Lipotes vexillifer | reverse complement strand
GGGGGGGGAATCCCGGGGCGCGAGCTCCCGAGCCGGCGCGCACGACCCCGGCCCACCCCTCAGTCCAGAGCCCCAGATACTGGCCCCAGCCCCCGCCATCCGATCCCCTCTGTGTGGACCGGGCGGGGGCCGCCCCCGCAACGGCCAGACAAGGTCCCGCACTCCCATCCGCTTCCGCCCGTTTGGGGCACCTAGCGTGCGGACGGATGCGTGCGCAGCGCCAGTGAGCCAAGTCCTCTCTAGTCCCGCCGCTGTCGGGCGGGAGCTGGGCGTCGCACCCCACTGTGCCGACGCGCGCGGGAAGGGGTTCCCCGGCGCGGCCGGTGACAGCGGTCCCGACCGGGCCGAGTGCCCCTGAGCGCTGCCCTGGCCCCCGACCCCCGCCGTTCCCGGGCCTCCCGCCCCGCTGGGCGTGAGAAGGGAGCCCCCAGACGCCAGGAAACCCACGCAGCCGTCGGAGGGGAGCAGCCCGCAGACCGACCGGGACCTATTTTTCTGTGCGTAATAGAGTCGCAGAGAAGGAGCCACGCCGTTTCATTTTAGTGGGACAGAGGCCGGGAGGCCCTCGCCCCCTCGGCTGGCGGCCCCACACCGGGCAGGGACGCGCAGAGGTCACTGCGGACCGGCCGCTCCGCTCCGTGTCCCCGCAGCCCCGCCCCCGCCGCGGCCGCCCCCTCCCTGGGGCCTCCGGGATTTCCTCTGCGGCGTTAACCGCGCTGCGGGGAGGCCGGGGTCGCTGCGAGGTCGGCGGCTCGGCCTCCAGTCCCACCGCCCCTCCTGGGGTCGCAAGAGTGCTGTGGGAGGGGTCCGGGTCTCCGCTGGCCTCCTGGTTGGTGGGCGGACACCCCTGGTGGCCGCTGCATTGGCTTTCACCCTCCCCTCTCAGCTGAGGCATCAGGACTCCCTGGGCCTGGGGGGGAAGGGACAGATGCTGGAAACCCCACCCCGGGGGGGCACTCCTCACGCCGCTCCCCCAGGACAGTCCGCCTGAACTCCAGAGGGCGTGCCTGTTTCCCCCCATCTGCTCGGAGCCTGGGCTCCCAAAGCCCACCCTTCGCTGACCGTCTGCAGGCCCAACTGTGCGCATCGGTGGCCCGGCAGGGCCCCCCAGCCGGCAGGAGTGAGGAAGGGGAGGGGGTGGAGGAGGCCAGCACAGCTTTCTGGGAGTTGGCAGGGGCACCGCCACTCTGCAGCTACTCTGGCCAGCGAGGGCCCTGCTGGCCCTGGGGGAGGCTCACGTCCCAGTACGCACGGAGCTGCAGCCTCCCCGGACGCAGGGGCTGTGGGAGCTGGCCTCAGCTCTGTTCATTCCTCCTGCCGATAGCTCCTGTCACCCGGATCGGGGCAAGGAGGTGCAAGGTGGGTGCAGTGGGGCTGCTCAGAAGGGTGGGCCTGGGGACCGAACACGGTGCTCAAGGCTGCAGGGAGCGCCTCTCGCTAGCCTGCACTGGCTGACCCCTGGGAATGTCAGAAGCACATGTTCATTTCACCTCTGCAGCCACCCTACACGTGACGTGGGTCGAAGCCCCAGGCCTTTTGCGGGTCTGGGGACAGGTGCTCTGTGGAGGGAGTGGCTGCCTGTTTCCAGGTGTCTGGGGTTCTGAGGGTCCAGCCTGAGCCCTCAGGGTCTGCTCAGCCTGGCCCTTTAGTGTCCTCAGAACCTGGGTGTGGACACCGGAGGGAGAGGTGTGGGTCCAGGAAAGAGAAGCCCCTTCTCCCCACTGGAGCCTCTGCCCTCCGCCTCGACCACCACGTGGACCTGGGGGATGACCCACAGCTGAGTCCAGAGCAGCCCCACGACCCATGAGCCCAGCTGCCCTTACAAGCACAGAGACACCCCGCTGACCTTGGGGCATCCAGGCTGGGTGTGCCTGGGTGTGCCCATCACCAAGACAGGAGTGTAGGGGTCCGTGCTCGGCCCACAGTTCCCATGACCCCACTGACCCTGTGACCCAGGCCTGCGCCACGTCGGAGGCCAGAGGACAGAGGCCTCCGCGGGCCTCGCTGCCTGGCCCTCCTCCCCTCATCCCTCCCTGCGGGGTCGCCATTCAGAGGTCACCTGTGGGGCCATCACCTTCTGTCTCTGTCTCTTGTGTGTCTGTTTGCGTTGTTACCCTTTTAGACCCACCACACACATAGCTGCCTCTTTAGTTCCCACATTTGTCCAGGCCCTGGGCTGCGGCTGGGGGACCCAGCAGGGTCTCAGATCCTACTATGGAGAAGCAGACGAGGTTGGTGACAGTCTCAGGTCAGGATGACCGGCACTCTGGGAGAGGGAGAGGCCGGGCGGCTGTGGGACCTGACGAAGACTGGAGGGCGGGGGACCAGCTCTGGGCAGGAGATGAGGGCAACGGCCTGGAACTGCCCACCAGCCAGGCCTCAGCCCCCATGGCAGAGAGGCAGCTCAGCTCACGGCCTCCACCCGGCCTCGGGGCCACAGCCCACGTGGGCGCTCACGGCCCCGTGACCACCCAGAAGAGGACCTGGGTTCCGGCGAGCAGTGCCCCAGCCTGCAGCGGCCAGAGAAGCAGGAGCTGAGCGGGAGACGTCCATAACAGCAGGAAAGGCCAAGCCAAGGGCACCCATCAGTGTCAGCGGGCTGAAGACCCAGGAGGGTGTCGGGGTGGGGGAGCTGGGCGGCGGCAGGCCGGGCTGGGCAGCGGGTGCCGGGAGCTGGAGAGGGGGAGGCGTTGCGACCAAGGGGTCGGCTTCGGGGCGTGTGTTTGGCCACAGCCACGTCTGGGCTACGGGACCCTGGCCGGCCGGCGGGACAGGGATAGAGGCCTGAGCTCAGTGCTCTGCGGGCTCTGCGGGCTCTTCAAACACAGAGGGCAGCCCCTGAAGGCTTAGGAAGCCCTGAGACCCGAAGCAGGTTATGCCGAAGCCCAGGCGCACGTGGTGCTGGGTTTGAGACGCCACAGCACCACCTAGAGTCCCTCCTGCAGCCCCCCACGGGGTCACTCCGGGTGTCAGGAACGGGGGGGGGG
>NW_006795769.1:1044019-1051432 GCF_000442215.2 Lipotes vexillifer | reverse complement strand
GGGGGGGGGGGGGGGGGGCGGCCGCCTTGCTCCAGCAACTCCGCCCCCAGGCGTCCTGGAAGCCCCTGCCTGGCTCCCTGCACTCCCTCCAGGGAGGCCTGGCGCCTGCCGGCCCCTCTGTCCCGGGAGGCCCAGGACCACTTGAAGCCCTTCTTTGGGCCTGGCACGGGGGTCGCAGGCCCCGCGGGAAGGGCTGCCACGGGCTCTCGGCACACACGGGCTCACCAGTAACTTCAAATACAAACTTAATAATTTAACACGATGAATACTTCAGTCCCCAGCACCATCTGTGTTGCCATTTTCCTGCTGGACTGCATCATTACTTGCCAGGTAATACAACACGTGAAAAGCAGGAGCAAAGCAAGCTGGAAAACCATCACTGCTGTTCCTCAGAGCTGGGCCAGAAAGTCTCGGCTGTGCGTAGAGGAGACCCTGCGTGCTCCCCGACTCCAAGGCCCCTTCCCTGGCCACGTGGGCTCCCGAGGGCGCAGCTGCAGGAGCTGGCCCGGCCTAGGGTGGCCTGCTCGTTGCTCGGACTCCCGCCCCGTCCTGGGTCAGGGTTGTGTGTCGAGATGCACTCTCCTGCATCCCCACAGACGCTGCTCCTCGAGTTCCAGAGACGAGGAGGCCCCTCGGTTACCACCCGGGAGCCCTGAGGACCGCGCCCCGCTTTCTGAGGAGCTGGCCCAGGATCTGGGCTCAGAGCACAGTGGTGGCTCCTGTCCCCTCAGTCTGCCCCTGCTCACCCCAGGCCCCAGGCCCCTGATCCTTCCACCCCTCCCCACGGGGAGAGAGTGTTGGAAAGGGGGAGCTGTGGCTTCCAGAGAGGGCGGTGACCACGAGGGGCTGTGGCTCCCATGCCCCCTCTCCTTCCTGACTGCTGCCTGCAGCCACCCCCCACCCCTGTGCTCCAAGGTAAAACTAGCAGAGTTCACAGGCCTGAAAGTGGGATTCTGCTTCTCACCGCTCTGCTGGGACGGCGGCAGCCGTGGCGGTGCAGGGCTGCACAGAAGCACCAGGGTGGCCTGAGCAACCGGAGGGCCTCGGTCACCAACAGGAGGCAACAGGGGGATGATGCGTGAGAGGCCATGCTTCTGAAGGCCTCTGCCTGGTGGGAGCCCAGGCAACCGGGTGCCCTTGCCCCAGCCCCGGGGTCGGCTCACCCAAGCCTCACGTCGGGGTCTCCACAGGCGAAAGCGTCCATACCCAGGCTCTGGGCCCCTGACTCTCTGTCCAGCGGTCACTCCCTCTAACGCGTCACGTGACCCTCCTGGGGAGAGTTCCCTGAACTGCAGACCGGGTGTCCCTGCTCTGTGAATGCCCCCCACCCATCAGCTCTGCCATCACCCCCATCCTACTCCAGAGGCCTCCTCCACCCACCATGGGCTGCCCGGACCAGCCTCGGGGACCTTTCACAGGACACTCGGTCAGAGGCCTGGCTCAGGGCCCGGACAGAGGGCGGCTGGCCCGTGCTGGTACAGGACCGAGGGAGGGTCTAGGGCCCCGGGGTGTGCACAGGGCTCCCGCTCCGGCCGAGTGAGGTCTGGGCTGTGCCATCAGGCAGCTTCAGGTGGACGCAGTGCTCAGAGCTTCCTGCACCCCTTGTCCCTCGAGGCCCCGAGTTGGCTGCGCCCTGTGTGGGTCAGGCCAGGACTCCCTCAGTCAGTGACCCGGATCCAGCAAGGACTGAGTTGGGGGACAACAGAGCTGGCCCTTGAGGGGAGTGGGCTTCAGGCTCAAGAAACCCTTCCCAGAAAGGCAGGCCATAGAGAGAAGCCACCACCCAGGAGCGCCAAACCCCCGGCCCCCCCCTCCTCCCTCCAGTGGCACCCAGAGTGAGGCCAGGCCTGTGTGGGTCCCACTGGAGGGTTTCACACCCAGGAGGCACAGGGAGATGCCTGTCTGCTCAGTTGGGGAAGGGTCTTCCTTTGGTCCCGGGTCGGGGCCCTCTCCTGGCTGTGCTTGTGTCTGGGGAGCCTGGCAGCCCTGGTCAAGCATCAGGGGTGGTGGGGAGGGGCGGGCGGCTGAATCCAGGCCCCTTTCCCCTAGGCCCGGCGTAGGGTGGGGCCCCAGGCCTGCCCCAGGGGGCAGGGAGGCCGCAGCAGCCAGGCCTGTGCAGGCCACGGGACTGTCCAGCCCGGAGCGTCAGACGAAGCACGCCATCGGGCTTTCTTTCCTCTTTCCTCAGAAGGCCTGCTGCTAGCTCATCAGCGCACCCGGAGCCGTCAGCCTGCAGCCCCGGGAGTGCGGAGGAGTCCGGGTCCCCGGCCAGCTTCTCTGGATCGTGTCCACCACCTCGGAGGGGCCGACGAGGTGATGCAGGACGGCGACCCCCTCATCCACTGCAGAGTCCAAGGCCCTGTTGTCCCCGTCACCCACCGGTCCACCGCCGGCCAGGGGGCTGTCCTGGCGCCACGGGAGCCGCTGAGGAAAGCAGTCGAGGCGGCGCCTCTCAGAGCATTTGCTCTCAGGCGCCACTGGGTAAGTGCCACGCAGAGAATCACAGAATCAAAACAGCGGAGCCGGAGAGACCTGGAGCCTGTTAGTGCGGGTGGCCAAGCCGGGCCTCGGGCTGAGTGACCCAGTGTCCCATGCTCCAGGCAGCAGCCCTGCAGGCGGGAAGGAGGTCCTGAGCCAGGTGGGGGAGGGCTCGATCGTGCCTCCCAGGGCCAGGCTGCCCCCCACCCAGCCCCGTACCCAGGGGTTCAGAAGGGCCTGCGTCCCACACTGCCTCTTGGGGGTGAGAAACACGCGGAAGGTGTGATTTCCACACCTGTGCTACAGGTGCAGGTGGCATGGCCCAGACGGGTGAGACTTGCGTCCACCTTGCGCGGGTGGGAGCCCTGGAGGCCCCGGGGGCATTCCCCTCCCCAGGAGAAGGAAGAGGCTGGGTGAAAGGTCCCATCCCTGAAGGACAAGGTAGTGCCGGGCATCACGTCGCAATTACAGCAGAAAAGGAAAAATGATAGAAATGGAAGGCGTCTCAGACCACGGGGAGGAGTTCCCCGCCCCCGGAGGAGCCCAGGCAGTCGCTGAATAAAGACAGCTGTCGCCGGGGAGCGGGGCTGCGCCATGCCAGGATGGTGCTTCTCGGGCCAGATAAGCAGGGGCGCCGGGGCCACCACACGTTCGGGGGGACGCCGTGGAAAAGGCGAAGGGGGGGGTCTCCCTTGATCCGGGTTGTGCCATAGATGGTTGGCGCCTCGTCTTGGCCAGTGGGATGGCCTGGCAGCCTTGGGGCTGGCGCCGGTGCGGGCCGGGAGGCTCTCGAGGCCCTGGGCCTGGTGCCTGGCCTGCTGCCTGCCCAGGCCTGGCTAAGGGTCTGGAACCACCTCCTCCCTTCCCCCAGGCATCGGGGAGCCAGCCCTCCTACCCCTTCTCCCTTTCCTGGGGGCCTGGGTGTGGGAGATTCTCTGACCCAGGCCCTGCCCGAACCCAAGGTGGCCAGTTCAGGGCCAGGTTCCAGGTGTCCTCCATGAGAAGCAGGACCCTCCACCAGTGGCCCTTTAGCTGCCCAGTGCGCCACCCTGTGTCCGGGCTCTGCTCCCCACACCTACGTACCCTCCCCCTGATGAGACTCCTGGAGGACCCCAGCCCAAGTCCCCCCAAATCTACCTGTCCCCCCACATGCTCACCCACAAGCAACACACCTGCTGGCCTCATCGTGCCACCCAAGGGGCCCCTCCTGCCCCCGGAACGTCCCCTTCCCGTCTCCCTCTCTGCTACCCCTATCCTGATGTCGCTTTCTCCTCCTAACACCCCCCCGCCAGGTTGCCCATGGGGGACCCCCAGGGGTGTCCCCGGACTCTGCTGGTTGGAGCAGGTCTATAAATGTCCACAGCTGTGTCCTTGCCCTCAGGCCAGCTGCTCCCCAGTCTGGCAGACCCAGGCCCGCCCCTCCCTGGTAGCCGTGTTCTAAAGGCTCCTGGGAAAGCCAAGGCTGGCCCCCGGGAGCAGGGGCAGGTTCTGACCTCAAAATTGGCCCGTGGGGTCTGAGGGGGGCTTCCTGGCTCTCAGGGATGAGGGTGCGTCCTGGGGGCATGAAGGCAGGTGGCGGGGGTGGGCAGCGCATCCACGGCAGCCATAGGCACACAGGTGTTTCTCCAAACCGTGGATGTCACCCAGTGAGTCCTGAGGCAGCTCTGCGTGGATGAGCCTTGAAAACCTCCTGCCAAATGAAAGCAGCACCCTCCCCCCCGCCCCCCCCCGAGTTGGCTGCGCCCTGTGTGGGTCAGGCCAGGACTCCCTCAGTCAGTGACCCGGATCCAGCAAGGACTGAGTTGGGGGACAACAGAGCTGGCCCTTGAGGGGAGTGGGCTTCAGGCTCAAGAAACCCTTCCCAGAAAGGCAGGCCATAGAGAGAAGCCACCACCCAGGAGCGCCAAACCCCCGGCCCCCCCCTCCTCCCTCCAGTGGCACCCAGAGTGAGGCCAGGCCTGTGTGGGTCCCACTGGAGGGTTTCACACCCAGGAGGCACAGGGAGATGCCTGTCTGCTCAGTTGGGGAAGGGTCTTCCTTTGGTCCCGGGTCGGGGCCCTCTCCTGGCTGTGCTTGTGTCTGGGGAGCCTGGCAGCCCTGGTCAAGCATCAGGGGTGGTGGGGAGGGGCGGGCGGCTGAATCCAGGCCCCTTTCCCCTAGGCCCGGCGTAGGGTGGGGCCCCAGGCCTGCCCCAGGGGGCAGGGAGGCCGCAGCAGCCAGGCCTGTGCAGGCCACGGGACTGTCCAGCCCGGAGCGTCAGACGAAGCACGCCATCGGGCTTTCTTTCCTCTTTCCTCAGAAGGCCTGCTGCTAGCTCATCAGCGCACCCGGAGCCGTCAGCCTGCAGCCCCGGGAGTGCGGAGGAGTCCGGGTCCCCGGCCAGCTTCTCTGGATCGTGTCCACCACCTCGGAGGGGCCGACGAGGTGATGCAGGACGGCGACCCCCTCATCCACTGCAGAGTCCAAGGCCCTGTTGTCCCCGTCACCCACCGGTCCACCGCCGGCCAGGGGGCTGTCCTGGCGCCACGGGAGCCGCTGAGGAAAGCAGTCGAGGCGGCGCCTCTCAGAGCATTTGCTCTCAGGCGCCACTGGGTAAGTGCCACGCAGAGAATCACAGAATCAAAACAGCGGAGCCGGAGAGACCTGGAGCCTGTTAGTGCGGGTGGCCAAGCCGGGCCTCGGGCTGAGTGACCCAGTGTCCCATGCTCCAGGCAGCAGCCCTGCAGGCGGGAAGGAGGTCCTGAGCCAGGTGGGGGAGGGCTCGATCGTGCCTCCCAGGGCCAGGCTGCCCCCCACCCAGCCCCGTACCCAGGGGTTCAGAAGGGCCTGCGTCCCACACTGCCTCTTGGGGGTGAGAAACACGCGGAAGGTGTGATTTCCACACCTGTGCTACAGGTGCAGGTGGCATGGCCCAGACGGGTGAGACTTGCGTCCACCTTGCGCGGGTGGGAGCCCTGGAGGCCCCGGGGGCATTCCCCTCCCCAGGAGAAGGAAGAGGCTGGGTGAAAGGTCCCATCCCTGAAGGACAAGGTAGTGCCGGGCATCACGTCGCAATTACAGCAGAAAAGGAAAAATGATAGAAATGGAAGGCGTCTCAGACCACGGGGAGGAGTTCCCCGCCCCCGGAGGAGCCCAGGCAGTCGCTGAATAAAGACAGCTGTCGCCGGGGAGCGGGGCTGCGCCATGCCAGGATGGTGCTTCTCGGGCCAGATAAGCAGGGGCGCCGGGGCCACCACACGTTCGGGGGGACGCCGTGGAAAAGGCGAAGGGGGGGGTCTCCCTTGATCCGGGTTGTGCCATAGATGGTTGGCGCCTCGTCTTGGCCAGTGGGATGGCCTGGCAGCCTTGGGGCTGGCGCCGGTGCGGGCCGGGAGGCTCTCGAGGCCCTGGGCCTGGTGCCTGGCCTGCTGCCTGCCCAGGCCTGGCTAAGGGTCTGGAACCACCTCCTCCCTTCCCCCAGGCATCGGGGAGCCAGCCCTCCTACCCCTTCTCCCTTTCCTGGGGGCCTGGGTGTGGGAGATTCTCTGACCCAGGCCCTGCCCGAACCCAAGGTGGCCAGTTCAGGGCCAGGTTCCAGGTGTCCTCCATGAGAAGCAGGACCCTCCACCAGTGGCCCTTTAGCTGCCCAGTGCGCCACCCTGTGTCCGGGCTCTGCTCCCCACACCTACGTACCCTCCCCCTGATGAGACTCCTGGAGGACCCCAGCCCAAGTCCCCCCAAATCTACCTGTCCCCCCACATGCTCACCCACAAGCAACACACCTGCTGGCCTCATCGTGCCACCCAAGGGGCCCCTCCTGCCCCCGGAACGTCCCCTTCCCGTCTCCCTCTCTGCTACCCCTATCCTGATGTCGCTTTCTCCTCCTAACACCCCCCCGCCAGGTTGCCCATGGGGGACCCCCAGGGGTGTCCCCGGACTCTGCTGGTTGGAGCAGGTCTATAAATGTCCACAGCTGTGTCCTTGCCCTCAGGCCAGCTGCTCCCCAGTCTGGCAGACCCAGGCCCGCCCCTCCCTGGTAGCCGTGTTCTAAAGGCTCCTGGGAAAGCCAAGGCTGGCCCCCGGGAGCAGGGGCAGGTTCTGACCTCAAAATTGGCCCGTGGGGTCTGAGGGGGGCTTCCTGGCTCTCAGGGATGAGGGTGCGTCCTGGGGGCATGAAGGCAGGTGGCGGGGGTGGGCAGCGCATCCACGGCAGCCATAGGCACACAGGTGTTTCTCCAAACCGTGGATGTCACCCAGTGAGTCCTGAGGCAGCTCTGCGTGGATGAGCCTTGAAAACCTCCTGCCAAATGAAAGCAGCACCCTCCCCCCCGCCCCCCGCAAGCCTCTCCTTACTCTAGGGATCCCCGCACCCCCTCCCTGCCCAGTGGGTGCTGTCATGCCCTCACACCAGGCCAGGAAGGGCCCTGCCCAGCGCAAGCAGGCAGGGCGACGTCAGGCCCCAGGGTTCCCTTCACATGAGACACTGTGCCCAGGTCTCATCCACCGCCCAGCAGGTACTCCGGCTGGACATGGGCCGTGTCTGTAACAGAGAAAACAGCAGATGCGTGTGTTTGTCTGTGTCCTCTCTGTGCCCTCCTGGCAGCTGAGGGCCCCCCACTTCCACAGCCCGTCACTCTGGCACAGAAACCGCCACACTGGGGAGAGATCTGTCACAGCACCGCAGCCCAGACAGCCACCATCACCAAGACAGGCCTAGGCTGGACCACCGGGCACAGGGCGGGGCTTGGCCAGCTCCTGGCAGGGCCCAGAGCACCTGGGGGCTGGGTGGCTGCAGAGCAAGGCGCCCAGGGGTCTGCCCAACCCCTCTGGGGGTCTGAGCCGGCTTCGCACTGGACAGAGGGTCTCTCTTGGGCCAGGATTCCCACCCCCGCACTCCACCTTGACCACCCCCCCCCCCAACCCTGGGCAGAGGGCCAGCCCCCAGGATCGTTCACA